>NW_027446972.1:0-27500 GCF_038048845.1 Mixophyes fleayi | reverse complement strand
CATTTTTTTATTTCTTGCTTCCTTCAATGCTGGTTTTAAGATGAATAAGAGATGTAGGTCAGTAGATAACCAATACCCACGGCGACAACACCCTGAACGAGCCCAATCTCGTCTGATCTTGAAAGCTAAGCAGGGCTGGGCCTGATTAATACTTGGATGGGAGACCACCTGGGAATACCATGTGCCGTAGGCATTTTTTTTTCTCTCTCTTGTTCTTGCTTTCTTCAATGCTGGTTTTGAGATGTAGGTCAGTAGGCAACAAATACCTACAGCCACACCACCCTGAACAAGCCCAATCTCATCTGATCTCTGAAGCTAAGCAGGGGCAGGCCTGGTTAGTACCTGGATGGGAGACCACCTGGGAATACCAGGTGCCATAGGCCTTTTTTTTTCTCTTTCTTGTTCTTGCTACCTTCAATGCTGGTTTCGAGGTATATAAGACATGTAGGTCAATAGACAACCAATACCTACAGCCACACCACCCTGAACAAGCCCAATCTCGTCTGATCTTGGAAGCTAAGCAGGGCTGGGCCTGGTTAGTACTTGGATGGGAGACCACCTGGGAATACCAGGTGCTGTAGGCCTTTCTTTGTCTCCCTCTTGTTCTTGCTTCCTTCAATGCTGGTTTTGAGATGTATAAGAGATGTAGGTCAGTAGGCAACCAATACCCACGGCCACAACACCCCGAACAAGCCCAATCTCATCAGATCTTGGAAGCGAAGCAGGGCCGGGCCTGGTTAATACTTGGATGGGAGACCACCTGGGAATACCAGGTGCTGTAGGCCTTTTTTTTCTTCTCTTTCTTGTTCTTGCTTCCTTCAATGCTGGTTTTGAGATGTAGGTCAGTAGGCAGCAAATACCTACAGCCACACCACCCTGAACAAGCCCAATCTCGTCTGATCTCTGAAGCTAAGCAGGGGCAGGCCTGGTTAGTACATGGATGGGAGACCACCTGGGATTTCATTGTGCTGTAGGCATTTTTTTATTTCTCTCGTTACTGCTTCCTTCAATGCTGGTTTTGAGATGTATAAGAGATGTAGGTCTGTAAGCAACAAATACCTACAGCCACACCACCCTGAACAAGCCCAATCTCATCTGATCTTGGAAGCTAAGCAGGGCTGGGCCTGGTTAGTACTTGGATGGGAGACCACCTGGGATTACAAGGTGCTGTAGGCCTTTTTTTATCTCTCTCTTGTTCTTGCTTCCTTCAATGCTGGTTTTGAGATGTATAAGAGATGTAGGTCAGGAGGCAACCAACACCTACAGCCGCACCACCCTGACCAAGCCTAATCTTGTCTGATCTTGAAAGCTAAACAGGGCCGGGCCTGGTTAGTACTTGGATGGGAGACCACCTGGGAATACCAGGTGCCGTAGGCATTTTTTTTTCTCTCTCTTGTTCTTGCTTCCTTCAATGCTGGTTTTGAGATGTATGAGAGATGTAGGTCAGTAGATAACCAATACCTACAGCCACACCACCCTGAACAAGCCTGATCTTGGAAGCTAAGCAGGGCCGGGCCTGGTTAGTACTTGGATGGGAGACCACCTGGGAATACCAGGTGCCGTAGGCATTTTTTTTTCTCTCTCTTGTTCTTGCTTCCTTCAATGCTGGTTTTGAGATGAATAAGAGATGTAGCTCAGTAAATAACCAATACCTACAGCCACACCACCCTGAACAAGTCTGATCTTGGAAGCTAAGCAGGGACAGGTCTCGTTAGTACCTGGATGGGAGACCACCTGGGAATACCAGGTGCCATAGGCGTTTTTTTTTTTTTTTCTTGTTCTTACTGCCTTTAATGCTGGTTTTGAGATGTATAAGAGATGTAGGTCAGTAGGCAATCAACACCTACAGCCACACCACCCTGAACAAGCCCAATCTTGTCTGATCTTGGAAGCTAAGCAGGGGTGTGCCTGGTTAGTATTTGGATGGGAGACCACCTGGGAATACCAGGTGCCGTAGGCCTTTTTTTTTTCTCTCTCTTGTTCTTGCTTCCTTCAATGCTGGTTTTGAGTTGTATGAGAGTTGTAGGTCAGTAGATAACCAATACCTAAAGCCACACCACCCTGAACAAGCCCAATCTCGCCTGATCTTGGAAGCTAAGCAGGGCCAGGTCTCGTTAGTACTTGGATGGGAAACCACCTTGGAATACTAGGTGCCATAGGCCTTTTTTTTTCTCTCTCTTGTTCTTACCTCCTTTAATGCTGGTTTTGAGATGTATAAGAGATGTAGGTCAGTAGGCAACCAATACCTACAGCAACGCCACCCTGAGCAAGCCCAATCTCGACTGATTTTGGAAGCTAAGCAGGGCCGGGCCTGGTTAGTACTTGGATGGGAGACCACCTGGGAATTCCAGGTGATGTAGGCCTTTTTTTTTTTTCTCTCTCTTGTTCTTGCTTCCTTCAATGCTGGTTCTGAGATGTATAAGAGATGTAGTTCAGGGGGCAACCAATACCTGCAGCCATACCACCCTGAACAAGCCTAATCTTGTCTGACCTAGGAAGCTAAGCAAGGCCGGGCCTGGTTAGTACTTGGTGGGAGACCACCTGGGAATACCAGGTGCCGTAGGCCTTTTTTTTTCTCTCTCTCTCTCTTGTTCTTGCTTCCTTCAATGCTGGTTTTGAGATGTATAACAGATGTAGGTCAGTAGATAACCAATACCTACAGCCACGCCACCCTGAACAAGCCCAATCTCGTTTATCTTGGAAGCTAAGCAGGGCCAGGCCTGGTTAGTACTTGGATGGGAGACCACCTGGGAATACCAGGTGCTGTAGTCTGTTTTTTTCTCTCTCTCTTGTTTTTGCTTCCTTCAATGCTGGTTTTGAGATGTATAAGAGATGTAGGTCTGTAAGCAAAAAATACCTACAGCCACACCACTCTGAACAAGCCCAATCTCATCTGATCTTGGAAGTTAAGCAGGGCTGGGCCTGGTTAGTACTTGGATGGGAGACCACCTGGGAATACCAGGTGCCGTAGGCATTTTTTTATTTCTTGCTTCCTTCAATGCTGGTTTTAAGATGAATAAGAGATGTAGGTCAGTAGATAACCAATACCCACGGCCACAACACCCTGAACAAGCCCAATCTCGTCTGATCTTGAAAGCTAAGCAGGGCTGGGCCTGGTTAATACTTGGATGGGAGACCACCTGGGAATACCATGTGCCGTAGGCATTTTTTTTTTCTCTCTCTTGTTCTTGCTTTCTTCAATGCTGGTTTTGAGATGTAGGTCAGTAGGCAACAAATACCTACAGCCACACCGCCCTGAACAAGCCCAATCTCGTCTGATCTCTGAAGCTAAGCAGGGGCGGGCCTGTTTAGTACCTGGATGGGAGACCACCTGGGAACCCAGGTGCCATAGGCCTTTTTTTTTCTCTTTCTTGTTCTTGCTACCTTCAATGCTGGTTTTGAGGTATATAAGACATGTAGGTCAGTAGACAACCTATACCTACAGCCAAACCACCCTGAACAAGCCCAATCTCGTCTGATCTTGGAAGCTAAGCAGGGCCAGGCCTGGTTAGTATTTGGATGGGAGACCACCTGGGAATACCAGGTGCTGTAGGCCTTTTTTTTCTCTCTCTTTTTCTTGCTTCCTTCAATGCTGGTTATGAGATGTATAAGAGATGTAGGTCAGGAGGCAACCAATACCTGCAGCCACACCACCCTGAACAAGTCCAATCTTGTCTGATCTTGGAAGCTAAGCAGGGCCAAGCCTGGTTAGTACTTGGATGGGAGACCACCTGGGAATACCAGGTGCCATAGGCTTTTTTTTTCTCTCTTTTGTTCTTGCTTCCTTCAATGCTGGTTTTGAGATGTATAAGAGATGTAGGTCAGTAGGCAACCAATACCTACAGCCACACCCTCCTGAACAAGTCCAATCTCATCTGATCTTGGAAGCTAAGTAGGGCCGGGCCTGGTTAGTACTTGGATGGGAGACCACCTTGGAATACCAGGTGCCATAGGCCTTTTTTTCTTTCTCTCTTGTTCTTGCTTCCTTTAATGCTTGTTTTAAGATGTATAAGAGATGTAGGTCAGTAGACAACCAATACCCATGGCCACACCACCCTGAACAAGGCCAATCTCATCTGATCTTGGAAGCTAAGCAGGCCCAGGACTGGTTAGTACTTGGTTGGGAGACCACGTGGGAATACCAGGTGCCATAGGCCTTTTTTTTTCTCTCTCTTGTTCTTACTTCCTTTAATGCTGGTTTTGAGATGTATAAGAGATGAAGGTCAGTAGGCAACCAATACCCACAGCCACACCATCCTGAACAAGCCCAATCTAATCTGATCTTGGAAGTTAAGCAGGGCCAGGCCTGGTTAGTACTTAGATGGGAGACCACCTGGGAATACCAGGTGCCATAGGCCTTTTTTTTCTCTCTCTTGTTCTTGCTTCCTTCAATGCTGTTTTTGAGATGTATGAGAGATGTAGGTCAGTAGATAACCAATACCTACAGCCACACCACCCTGAACAAGCCTGATCTTGGAAGCTAAACAGGGCCGGGCCTGGTTAGTATTTGGATGGGAGACCACCTGGGAATACCAGGTGCCGTAGGCATTTTTTTTTCTCTCTCTTGTTCTTGCTTCCTTCAATGCTGGTTTTGAGATGAATAAGAGATGTAGCTCAGTAAATAACCAATACCTACAGCCACACCACCCTGAACAAGCCCAATCTCGCCTGATCTTGGAAGCTAAGCAGGGCCAGGTCTCGTTAGTACTTGGATGGGAGACCACCTTGGAATACCAGGTGCCATAGGCCTTTTTTTTTCTCTCTCTTGTTCTTACTTCCTTTAATGCTGGTTTTGAGATGTATAAGAGATGTAGGTCAGTAGGCAACCAATACCTACAGCCACGCCACCCTGAACAAGCCCAATCTCGACTGATTTTGGAAGCTAAGCAGGGCCGGGCCTGGTTAGTACTTGGGTGGGAGACCACCTGGGAATTCCAGGTGATGTTAGCCTTTTTTTTTTTCTCTCTCTTGTTCTTGCTTCCTTCAATGCTGGTTTTAAGATGAATAAGAGATGTAGGTCAGTAGATAACTAATACCTACAGCCACACCACCCTGAACAAGCCCAATCTCACCTGATCTTGGAAGCTAAGCAGGGCTGGGCCTGGTTAGTACTTGGATGGGAGATCACATCGGAATACCAGGTGCCATAGGCCTTTTTTTCTCTCTCTCTTGTACTTGCTTCCTTTAATGCTGGTTTTAAGATGTATAAGAGATGTAGGTCAGTAGGCAACCAATACCCATGGCCACACCACCCTGAACAAGCCCAATCTCATCTGATCTTGGAAGCTAAGCAGGGCCAGGCTTGGTTAGTACTTAGATGGGAGACCACCTGGGAATACCAGGTGCCATAGGCCTATTTTTTCTCTCTCTTGTTCTTGCTTCCTTCAATGCTGGTTCTGAGATGTATAAGAGATGTAGGTCAGGAGGCAACCAATACCTGCAGCCACACCACCCTGAACAAGCCTAATCTTGTCTGACCTAGGAAGCTAAGCAGGGCCGGGCCTGGTTAGTATTTGGTGGGAGACCACCTGGGAATACCAGGTGCCGTAGGCCTTTTTTTTTCTCTCTCTCTCTCTTGTTCTTGCTTCCTTCAATGCTGGTTTTGAGATGTATAACAGATGTAGGTCAGTAGATAAACAATACCTACAGCCACGCCACCCTGAACAAGCCCAATCTCGTCTGATCTTGGAAGCTAAGCAGGGCCAGGCCTGGTTAGTACTTGGATGGGAGACCACCTGGGAATACCAGGTGCTGTAGTCCATTTTTTTCTCTCTCTCTTGTTCTTGCTTCCTTCAATGCTGGTTTTGAGATGTATAAGAGATGTAGGTCTGTAAGCAAAAAATACCTACAGCCACACCACTCTGAACAAGCCCAATCTCATCTGATCTTGGAAGCTAAGCAGGGCTGGGCCTGGTTAGTACTTGGATGGGAGACCACCTGGGAATACCAGGTGCCGTAGGCATTTTTTTATTTCTTGCTTCCTTCAATGCTGGTTTTAAGATAAATAAGAGATGTAGGTCAGTAGATAACCAATAGCCACGGCCACAACACCCTGAACAAGCCCAATCTTGTTTGATCTTGAAAGCTAAGCAGGGCTGGGCCTGGTTAATACTTGGATGGGTGACCACCTGGGAATACCATGTGCCGTAGGCATTTTTTTTTTCTCTCTCTTGTTCTTGCTTTCTTCAATGCTGGTTTTGAGATGTAGGTCAGTAGGCAACAAATACCTACAGCCACACCACCCTGAACAAGCCCAATCTCGTCTCATCTCTGAAGCTAAGCAGGGGCGGGCCTGGTTAGTACCTGGATGGGAGACCACCTGGGAATACCAGGTGCCATAGGCCTTTTTTTTTCTCTTTCTTGTTCTTGCTACCTTCAATGCTGGTTTTGAGGTATATAAGACATGTAGGTCAGTAGACAACCAATACCTACAGCCAAACCACCCTGAACAAGCCCAATCTCGTCTGATTTTGGAAGCTAAGCAGGGCTGGGCCTGGTTAGTACTTGGATGGGAGACCATGTGGGAATACCAGGTGCTGTAGGCCTTTTTTTGTCTCCCTCTTGTTCTTGCTTCCTTCAATGCTGGTTTTGAGATGTATAAGAGATGTAGGTCACTAGGCAACCAATACCCACGGCCACAACACCCTGAACAAGCCCAATCTCATCAGATCTTGGAAGCTAAGCAGGGCCGGGCCTGGTTAATACTTGGATGGGAGACCACCTGGGAATACCAGGTGCTGTAGGCCTTTTTTTTTCTCTCTCTTGTTCTTGCTGCCTTCAATGCTGGTTTTGAGATGTAGGTCAGTAGGTAACAAATGCCTACAGCCACACCACAGTGAGAAAGCCCAATCTTGTCAGATCTTGGAAGCTAAGCAGGGCCAGGCCTGGTTAATACTTGGATGGGAGACCACCTGGAAATACAAGGTGCTGTAGGCCTTTTTTTTTCTCTCTCTTGTTCTTGCTTCCTTCAATGCTGGTTTTGAGATGTAGGTCAGTAGGCAACAAATACCTACAGCCACACCACCCTGAACAAGCCCAATCTCGTCTGATCTCTGAAGCTAAGCAGGGGCAGGCCTGGTTAGTACATGGATGGGAGACCACCTGGGATTTCATTGTGCTGTAGACATTTTTTTATTTCTCTCGTTACTGCTTCCTTCAATGCTGGTTTTGAGATGTATAAGAGATGTAGGTCTGTAAGCAACAAATACCTACAGCCACACCACCCTGAACAAGCCCAATCTCATCTGATCTTGGAAGCTAAGCAGGGCTGGGCCTGGTTAGTACTTGGATGGGAGACCACCTGGGATTACAAGGTGCTGTAGGCCTTTTTTTATCTCTCTCTTGTTCTTGCTTCCTTCAATGCTGGTTTTGAGATGTATAAGAGATGTAGGTCAGGAGGCAACCAACACCTACAGCCGCACCACCCTGACCAAGCCTAATCTTGTCTGATCTTGAAAGCTAAACAGGGCCAGGCCTGCTTAGTACTTGGATGGGAGACCACCTGGGAATTCCAGGTGATGTAGGCCTTTTTTTTTTTCTCTCTCTTGTTCTTGCTTCCTTCAATGCAGGTTTTCAGATGTAGGTCAGTAGGCAACAAATACCTACAGCCACACCACCCAGAACAAGCCCAATCTCGCCTGATCTTGGAAGCTAAGCAGGGCCGGGCCTGGTTAGTACTTGGATGGGAGACCACCTGGGAATACCAGGTGCCGTAGGCATTTTTTTTTCTCTCTCTTGTTCTTGCTTCCTTCAATGCTGGTTTTGAGATGTATGAGAGATGTAGGTCAGTAGATAACCAATACCTACAGCCACACCACCCTGAACAAGCCTGATCTTGGAAGCTAAGCAGGGCCGGGCCTGGTTAGTACTTGGATGGGAGACCACCTGGGAATACCAGGTGCCGTAGGCATTTTTTTTTCTCTCTCTTGTTCTTGCTTCCTTCAATGCTGGTTTTGAGATGAATAAGAGATGTAGCTCAGTAAATAACCAATACCTACAGCCACACCACCCTGAACAAGTCTGATCTTGGAAGCTAAGCAGGGACAGGTCTCATTAGTACCTGGATGGGAGACCACCTGGGAATACCAGGTGCCATAGGCGTTTTTTTTTTTTTTTCTTGTTCTTACTGCCTTTAATGCTGGTTTTGAGATGTATAAGAGATGTAGGTCAGTAGGCAATCAACACCTACAGCCACACCACCCTGAACAAGCCCAATCTTGTCTGATCTTGGAAGCTAAGCAGGGGTGTGCCTGGTTAGTACTTGGATGGGAGACCACCTGGGAATACCAGGTGCCGTAGGCCTTTTTTTTTTCTCTCTCTTGTTCTTGCTTCCTTCAATGCTGGTTTTGAGTTGTATGAGAGTTGTAGGTCAGTAGATAACCAATACCTAAAGCCACACCACCCTGAACAAGCCCAATCTCGCCTGATCTTGCAAAGCTAAGCAGGGTCGGGCCTGGTTAGTACTTGGATGGGAGACCAACTGGGAATACCAGGTGCCGTAGGCATTTTTTTTTCTCTCTCTTGTTCTTGCTTCCTTCAATGCTGGTTTTGAGATGAATAAGAGATGTAGCTCAGTAAATAACCAATACCTACAGCCACACCACCCTGAACAAGCCCAATCTCGCCTGATCTTGGAAGCTAAGCAGGGCCAGGTCTCGTTAGTACTTGGATGGGAAACCACCTTGGAATACCAGGTGCCATAGGTCTTTTTTTTTCTCTCTCTTGTTCTTACTTCCTTTAATGCTGGTTTTGAGATGTATAAGAGATGTAGGTCAGTAGGCAACCAATACCTACAGCCACGCCACCCTGAACAAGCCCTATCTCGACTGATTTTGGAAGCTAAGCAGGGCCGGGCCTGGTTAGTACTTGGATGGGAGACCACCTGGGAATTCCAGGTGATGTAGGCCTTTTTTTTTTCTCTCTCTTGTTCTTGCTTCCTTCAATGCTGGTTTTAAGATGAATAAGAGATGTAGGTCAGTAGATAACTAATACCTACAGCCACACCACCCTGAACAAGCCCAATCTCGCCTGATCTGGGAAGCTAAGCAGGGCCAGGCCTGGTTAGTACTTGGATGGGAGACCACCTGGGAATACCAGGTGCCGTAGGCATTTTTTTTTCTCTCTCTTGTTCTTGCTTCCTTCAATGCTGGTTTTAGGATGAATAAGAGATGTAGGTCAGTAGATAACTAATACCTACAGCCACACCGCCCTGAACAAGCCCAATCTCGCCTGATCTTGGAAGCTAAGCAGGGCTGGGCCTGGTTAGTATTTGGATGGGAGATCACATGGGAATACCAGGTGCCATAGGCCTTTTTTTCTCTCTCTCTTGTTCTTGCTTCCTTTAATGCTGGTTTTAAGATGTATAAGAGATGTAGGTCAGTAGGCAACAAATACCTACAGCCACACCACCCTGAACAAGCCCAATCTCGACTGATCTTGGAAGCTAAGCAGGGCCGGGCCTGGTTAGTACTTGGATGGGAGACCACCTGGGAATACCAGGTGCCGTAGGCATTTTTTTTTCTCTCTCTTGTTCTTGCTTCCTTCAATGCTGGTTTTAAGATGAATAAGAGATGTAGGTCAGTAGATAACTAATACCTACAGCCACACCACCCTGAACAAGCCCAATCTCGCCTGATCTTGGAAGCTAAGCAGGGCTGGGCCTGGTTAGTACTTGGATGGGAGATCACATGGGAATACCAGGTGCCATAGGCCTTTTTTTCTCTCTCTCTTGTTCTTGCTTCCTTTAATGCTGGTTTTAAGATGTATAAGAGATGTAGGTCAGTAGGCAACCAATACCCATGGCCACACCACCCTGAACAAGCCCAATCTCATCTGATCTTGGAAGCTAAGCAGGGCCGGGACTGGTTAGTACTTGGTTGGGAGACCACGTGGGAATACCAGGTGCCGTAGGCCTTTTTTTTCTCTCTCTTGTTCTTACTTCCTTTAATGCTGGTTTTGAGATGTATAAGAGATGAAGGTCAGTAGGCAACCAATACCCACAGCCACACCACCCTGAACAAGCCCAATCTCATCTGATCTTGGAAGCTAAGCAGGGCCAGGCCTGGTTAGTACTTAGATGGGAGACCACCTGGGAATACCAGGTGCCATAGGCCTATTTTTTCTCTCTCTTGTTCTTGCTTCCTTCAATACTGGTTCTGAGATGTATAAGAGATGTAGGTCAGGAGGCAACCAATACCTGCAGCCACACCTCCCTGAACAAGCCTAATCTTGTCTGACCTAGGAAGCTAAGCAGGGCCGGGCCTGGTTAGTACTTGGTGGGAGACCACCTAGGAATTCCAGGTGCCGTAGGCCTTTTTTTTTCTCTCTCTCTCTCTTGTTCTTGCTTCCTTCAATGCTGGTTTTGAGATGTATAAGAGATGTAGGTCAGTAGATAACCAATACCTACAGCCACGCCACCCTGAACAAGCCCAATCTCGTCTGATCTTGGAAGCTAAGCAGGGCCAGGCCTGGTTAGTACTTGGATGGGAGACCACCTGGGAATACCAGGTGCTGTAGTCTGTTTTTTTCTCTCTCTCTTGTTCTTGCTTCCTTCAATGCTGGTTTTGAGATGTATAAGAGATGTAGGTCTGTAAGCAAAAAATACCTACAGCCACACCACTCTGAACAAGCCCAATCTCATCTGATCTTGGAAGCTAAGCAGGGCTGGGCCTGGTTAGTACTTGGATGGGAGACCACCTGGGAATACCAGGTGCCGTAGGCATTTTTTTATTTCTTGCTTCCTTCAATGCTGGTTTTAAGATGAATAAGAGATGTAGGTCAGTAGACAATCAATACCCACGGCCACAACACCCTGAACAAGCCCAATCTCGTCTGATCTTGAAAGCTAAGCAGGGCTGGGCCTGGTTAATACTTGGATGGGAGACCACCTGGGAATACCATGTGCCGTAGGCATTTTTTTTTCTCTCTCTTGTTCTTGCTTTCTTCAATGCTGGTTTTGAGATGTAGGTCAGTAGGCAACAAATACCTACAGCCACACCACCCTGAACAAGCCCAATCTCATCTGATCTCTGAAGCTAAGCAGGGGCGGGCCTGGTTAGTACCTTGATGGGAGACCACCTGGGAATACCAGGTGCCATAGGCCTTTTTTTTTTCTCTTTCTTGTTCTTGCTACCTTCAATGCTGGTTTTGAGATGTATAAGAGATGTAGGTCAGTAGACAACCAATACCTACAGCCACACCACCCTGAACAAGCCCAATCTCATCTGATCTTGGAAGCTAAGCAGGGCTGGGCCTGGTTACTACTTGGATGGGAGACCACCTGGGAATACCAGGTGCTGTAGGCCTTTTTTTGTCTCCCTCTTGTTCTTGCTTCCTTCAATGCTGGTTTTGAGATGTATAAGAGATGTAGGTCAGTAGGCAACCAATACCCACGGCCACAACACCCTGAACAAGCCCAATCTCATCAGATCTTGGAAGCTAAGCAGGGCCGGGCCTGGTTAATACTTGGATGGGAGACCACCTGGGAATACCAGGTGCTGTAGGCCTTTTTTTTTTCTCTCTCTTGTTCTTGCTTCCTTCAATGCTGGTTTTGAGATGTAGGTCAGTAGGCAACAAATACCTACAGCCACACCACAGTGAGAAAGCCCAATCTTGTCAGATCTTGGAAGCTAAGCAGGGCCGGGCCTGGTTAATACTTGGATGGGAGACCACCTGGAAATACAAGGTGCTGTAGGCCTTTTTTTTTCTCTCTCTTGTTCTTGCTTCCTTCAATGCTAGTTTTGAGATGTATAAGAGATGTAGGTCAGAAGGCAGCCAATACATACAGCCACACCTCCCTAAACAAGCCCAATCTCGTCTGATCTTGGAAGCTAAGCAGGGCCGGGCCTGGTTAGTACTTGGATGGGAGACCACCTGGGAATACCAGGTTCTTTAGGTCTTTTTTTTCTCTCTCTCTCTCTCTTGTTCTTGCTTCCTTCAATGCTGGTTTTGAGATGTATAAGAGATGTAGGTCAGTAGGCAACCAATACCTACAGCCACACCACCCTGAACAAGCCCAATCTCGCCTGATCTTGGAAGCTAAGTGATCGGGGCAATAGTGTTTTAAACACTATCAGAGTGGTCGGGCAGCATACTCTGTCTGCTGATACAAACCTGAATGTAGTGTGCAGCTGCAGGCAGCCCACATACTAATCAAAGTAAAAAAGCCCCCCCCCCCCACCTCCCAAAAAATGCAATATTACTCTGCTCCTGTTTTTTAGATTTCCCAGTTGTATTAATCTGGTTCATTCAGTTGAGGCGTTTTTCAACATCAGTTCATTAATTCAGCCCGGGTAAATTAAACTAAGACAACAGAAACAGAGCATTTTTCCCATGTAAAATAGGACATTAGTATGTCCCTGAAAATTGCTTTCTAAATAGGTAAGTAAGGTGCAGAGATGTGTTTTGGATATCACATACCTATATTTTTTGACAGCTGCACTAATTTTGTTCTGGAAGTGTATAGATTTGTGGCACTGTAAAATTTTGTGCCTTTTGATGACAGGAACTGGGCGGATAAGGGGCGTTCCTTGTTGAATTTGAGTTAAGCACATGGATACGCCTACTTATGCAAAAACAAGATTTTGTTTCGTGGGAGGAGACCATTTAAATATGATCTAAGGGGTGGAAAAGTTACATTTAATGGGGCATTTTCTGTTTTGCAAGGTTAGTGATAGCAAAGGATTTGAATTTTATGGGTACTCGGGAATTGCTGGTAATCAGTAGTTAATCTGTACTATCAGTGGGATGCTGTCAGGATTCAAACCCAGGGCTTCTGCTTCCATGGACTGCTGCTCTGCTGGCTGAGCTATTCTGGCTGCTGGACAGTTGTTTGCCTTTATTCAGTGTTCTAGATCAGTTCCAGTGATCTCCTGATCTTCCAGCATGCCTTAGCTCCACCCCTTGACTTCCTATAAAAGCCTGGCTAGTTCCTGTTACCAGTGGCTGATTATTGTGCTCTGTGCCTGTGATCTAGCTCCTGCTGCTGTTCCTGTCTACCCGCATCTACTACACATGTACCGACCTCGGCTTGCCCTCCACTACGCTTCTGCCTCAACCTTTGGACTTCTACGCCTCTCTGTGTACCGAACCCGGCTTGTTTGACCTTGCTTCCATCTCATCTCCTGTTAGCCAGCCTTCCTCCCTGCTACTGGGCTCCTGTCCAGTCTCCGGACTGTGACAGATGCACAGGAATATGTGTTTGCTTCTACCAATATAATAACATTCAAGCACACAAAAAAATGTACCCTCACTCTCATACTTAAAATCCCACATAGAATTTTTTTTTTTTCAATACAAAGTTAAGTAGCATTTAAGTGTCCATCTATTAGTATTTTTTAGCTGTGTCGAAGTCAGCATATTGGATAAAGTCATTTCAATTAAAATCGAGCAAACTTGGTTGTCTTTGTCTGAAAAGATGCGTACGGTACGCTACGGCGTGAAAGGGCACGCTACGGCGTGGAAGGGCGTACGCAGCTGCAACACGTGGCAACAACAGTATTTAATCTTTTACATACATTCGCACAAACACTCACACTTGTAAAATAGCACACATTAAAGGTAGTTGCAACACATACTCATTTATGTCGAAATATAGTAGTATTTATATGTAATAATATAAGTTATATGCATATCAATAAAACATATGGTACACGTTGAAGGAATCTAGTCATGTGTGGTATCATACTAATCCTCTTCGCATTTGCTACTGTCCGGTTCACTCTGCGAAGGAATCGCAGAGTGCATACGCAAGCTATTAATGTTAAGGAATTATGGACTATTATGACTGAGTAATATTGCCGGGAAGATCAGAGCTCATCCCCTGGAGAGATGACCCCCTCCTTTGGATTCCTGAGCTTAAACTAGCCAATGATTGACAACCCCTTGGACCTTCCTGAAACCTGGACCAATAGAAGCAAGCTATACCATCTGCATTGTTCTACTGTATTTCTGTGTGCATATAAGCAGCAGCTCATCATCTAGTGTTCAGACATCTTGTCCCCAGACTTCAGGATTGAATGACTGTACACTGGATCCAGAGCGCCTGCTATAAGTAACGGCTGTACTTATTATAATTTTCGCTTGAATAGCTACTGCTACTTTTAGAGAATAAATCTTTGTGCGTTGGAAACACAAATCGAGATTCGACAATCGTTATTGGTTAGCGACAATACGCACTTAACAATTTGGGGGCTTGTCCGGGATTTGGAGCTTTCGTTGCTGGACGATACGCAAGACCAACGGATTTCGGTTCCGCAACAAAGGGTGGAGACGCGTCGTATACGGGTAAGAACGCATTGTGTTCAAAACCTGAATTTTACTCTGTGTTGTGAAACCGAATGTCCGTTTTGCATTGTCTAGGACACGCTAACTAGAACCTAGGGACAAAAGAGAAAACTGTTTCTTTTTACTGTCATTGTGCATTTTAACTGTATTGTAATGCTTAGCGTATGTGTATTTCCTGCTGTGCGTACGCGAACTTCCGGTAGATTTGCCACGTGGTTAAACAATCGTTTTGATAGTTATTATATGTGCATAGTATAATTACTTGTGAAAACCTCTGGGACATTATTACTATTGTTGGGAACTTTGATTTTCTGCGCAGAAAAGGTGTTTGTCGTGTGATTTGTTGACTTTAAATACACTAAGGTTTTATCTATTGTAAAATAGAGTGTCCGTTGCTGTTTGACGAGGCAGGTGCCCAACTGGTGTACGGTATACAAGGCAGGTATACCGGAGGCGTTAACTAAGCTAGTTTTCGCGACGTACACCCAAGGGTAATCGCATCGCTTACTGATAACCTTTAAGCGTTGCGATTGCACCACACGGCAAGTAAAGCCATGATTGTGACTTGGGAGTAACGGGGAGGAATTACGTTGGTAAGGCTGGTAATTGACTTTACCGGATGCTACCAGTTGTAATAAACTCAACAGATTTTGTTGGAGAGTCAGGGGTGATCAGGTAGCTGATAACCCTTTAGTCCGCATTGATATTTCTGTATTAGGGGTCCTCGTTCAATACGAGAGGAAGCAAGTGGACGCGGCTTGTAGCAAATACGTCCACGGGCCGGTAAAATATCTCTAGCGGTAGTGTTGAAATTAGTGGCAGGATATTGTGTTATTTCTGGAACCCTATTTTGTGGCAGGATAATGTGATATCTCTGGGACCCTATTGTTCAACATGGGTGCTAAGCAAACGCTAGAGAAGGCCAAGGTACTGCCTAAGGAAGGGCCTATTGGTTCAGCAAGCTTTCTCATGTATAAGAAATATGGTGCATACGCAACTGCGTATTGCGACACGTGGGTCAAGATGATTAAAGATTGTGATAGGCCTTTCCCAACAATAGGGAGTTTTAATACAGAGGTACTAAATACTGTAAAAGATAAAGTATGGTTGATTAAGTCAACGAAAAAGAGAAATAGACATATTGATTGTTTAAAATTGTGGAAAATGAAGGTAACACGTGGCAGATCAGCGAATGCACAGCGGAAGTAGGCGTGGCGAAAAGCGCGCACACGGCGGAAGTAGCCGTTGAGAAGCGCGGCGAACTCGACGCAAGCGAGCCCCCGCCACCTTATGTGGCGGAGGGGTAAGTACAGCCATTATTAAAACTGAAAAAAGAGAAATTGCTAAGTTATATCCTGTTTTAAGTCAGTTTAAAACAAGTGTATCAGAAGATGAAGATGAACCCACTGTGATTTCGGCCATTGCTCATGCTGTTAATATGCTAGAGGTTCAGCGTAAGTATGGGAAAGGAGCAATGGCTGAGATAGGTGAGAGTAGTGTGATCACTAGAAGTGATAGCGTTCTAAGTCTTGAAACAGCAGATCCGGTAGTGACTTCTGGAGCCAGTGAACCAGTGGGTGCGTACCCAGTCCGCACAATATCAGTTCCCAATGGGAAAGCGGATAAGGATGGTGTAGTCCCTTTAAAGAATGTTACAATGCATTGTCCCTGGACTAGATCAGAATTACGTTCCATTATGACTGAATTCCCAGACCCTAGAAAGGAGTTGGCTAAGTGGCAGAAATTTGTTAAAGACTTACGAAATGCACACGAACCAACCAATAAGGATTGGCGTGTAGTGTTGAGGGCGTGTCTTCCTCCCAATACTGACATACAAAAATTTATTAAAGATTGTTTGTTGGACAAAGATGACACCTTGACTGATGAGATTGACCAAGAGAATATAGAACAAATTGTCAAACATTTAGCCATCTATTTTCCAGTAGTGGTAAATTGGAGTAAGATTTTCACCATAAAACAAAAAGATAGTGAAAGTGCAGCAGACTATTTTGGTAGAGCTCTTGCATCAATGGCACAGTTTACTGGGTTATCAGATATAAGGGAGAACCCACATCATAGGGAAGTAGCGGTAACAGTACTGATGGATGGTTTAAAGGAAAATCTAAAAACAAGAGTACAAACCTCAACCCCTGGTTTGAGAGGCAGCACGGTAGATTCTCTTAGAGAAATTGCTGTGGAACATGACAAAAATATTTTTAGGAAAAGGGAAGAAAAGAGTGACAAGTTGATGATGGTGAGTATACAAGCATTAGAGGGAATGCATACACGATCACCAGCATATAACCCACATAACAGGAAACGCAGAATGTTGAGATGTTATAATTGCAAAGAAGAAGGACATATGAGAAAAGATTGTACAAAGGGAAGGTATAATCCTAATGAAGGGTCACATAGATATCCTCCAAGGAGGGATTCACATAGACTAGAAGACTCACACCTGCCCACGCATGTTACAGCAGTAAATGATAGTTGACATAGCTGGTAGGAAACAAACTTTTCTTTTAGATACAGGGGCGGCCAGATCTGTGATAACCTCTCCTTTTAATCTACAGGTGACCAGTAAAACTATTCCAGCTATGGGGGTAACGGGAAGAGTGTTACATTATCCTCTAACTAAACCCACTGAAGTTACTATCGGGCCTCTGCATACTAAGCATTCGTTTCTCTTGGCTGCAGCGGCTCCTACTAACTTGCTAGGGAGAGACTTGTTATGTAAAATGGGATGTGTCATATACTGTACTTCAGATGGTGTGTTCCTAGATATACCCGAGAAGGTCGCTCATGAGGTACAGGACATATTGGACACCCCTCAAAGGTTAATGTTACACTCTAATGTTATAGAACCAAGTCCATCTCAAGTAAAGGGGATGTTGCTGGAAATACCAGGTTCACTATGGACCAGAGATGGACAGGACACTGGACTGATGGCAAACGTAGCCCCTGTCATGGTAAATCTAAAAAGTGGTAGGATAGCTCCAAAAATCCCACAGTATCCATTAAAACCAGAGGTGGAACTAGGGGTATATCCTATTATTGAAAGGCTGTTACAACAAGGGATTTTAATTCGTACATCGAGCACAGCAAATAGTCCCATTTTCCCTGTGAAAAAGAGTGGGGGCAGGGGCTATAAATTAGTCCTGGACTTAAGGGGAATTAATAAAGTTGTTGAGAGCCAATTCCCCCTAGTGCCGAATCCAGCTGTCATCCTCATGCAGATTCCACCGTCTGCTAGTCATTTTACTGTCATTGATCTATGTTCTGCCTTCTTCTCAGTCCCTCTTTGCCCTGACTGCCAATACCTTTTTGCATTCTCCTATCGGGGAGTGCAATACACATGGACCAGACTACCCCAGTGGTTCATTGACAGCCCCAGTATTTTCTCCCAAGCCTTACATGACTGTTTGCAATCCTTTCAACCCCGCAATGGGTCTGTTCTAATTCAATATGTGGACGATTTGTTGCTGTGCTCTGATTCTTTTATGTCATGTTTACATGATACTAAATTGTTGTTGCTTCATCTCTCACAAACAGGGCACAAGGTGGCAAAGGATAAATTACAGCCATGTGTGACTAAGGTCAAATACTTAGGACACTGCCTCACCAAGGGGCTAAGACACCTGACAACCGACAGGATTGAGGCCATACAACACATGACTCTGCCGCAGAGCCAGAAGCAGATTCGTACTTTCCTGGGGATGTGTGGATACTGTAGATCCTGGATCCCAGGTTTTTCTATTCTGGCATTACCATTGCAGGAACTAGTCTCTTCCTCAAAACCAGAACGTGTTGTACACACAGAAGAGTCAGAGCAAGCGTTCTTCAATCTTAAAGAGAGTCTGACTAGAGCACCTGCATTGGGAATACCTGATTATGAAAAGCCTTTTGAGCTATACTGTACGGAAGCTGATGGTTGTGCAGCAGGTGTCCTTACACAGAAACATGGTGATGCAAGCAGACCGGTAGCATACTACAGTGCACAATTAGACACTGTGGCAAGATCACTCCCAACATGTCTCAGAAGCGTAGCAGCAACTGCTGGTAAGTAAGAGCGAGGACGTAGTATTAGGACATAATTCAACTGTCTATACACCCCATGCTGTATCAGCTCTGTTAAATTCAGCCCAAACCAGACACGTTTCTTCAGCTAGATTCACAAAGTGGGAACTAGCCCTGATGGCACCCTCAAACATCACCATCAAACGATGTAGCACCTTAAATCCAGCTACATACCTTCCATATGTGTCTCTAGAGACACAAAGGGTGGGCGGTGAGGAGACCCTGGTTGATGATGAGTTAGGCAAGAGTACTGACACTAGAGATGGGCGGGTCCGGTTCTCCGAGAACCGAACCCACCCGAACTTTGGGTATCCGAGTACCGAGCTGAGCAGCTCGGTACTCTCCCGCCCATTCCGAATCCAAATCGAGGCCGAACGTCATTGTGACGTCGTCGGATCTCGGGACTCGGTTCTCGCGATACTTCAACTTTATAAATACACGCCTCCACAGCAATCCATCGCCATTTGACAGAGGGAGAGAGCAGGGTGTAGTCATAGGCTAATTAGAGCAGGGACAGAGAATACCATATTGTTCTTGCAATTGCTCTAACCAAAATCGCTAGTGCAGAGAGGAGGATAGAGGTTTATTATTTTTTCTTCATATTTGGCACTCCCCAGCGCTTTTGGGGTGTCCCCCATAATTGTGCATTAATATTTCTGGCTGTCAAAAGTCATATCTGTCAGCATTATCTACTAAATAATTTGTAGCACACCTCAGTGTTTTTGGGGTGTCCTCCCTAATTGTGCATTAATATTTCTGGCTGTCAAAAGTCATATCTGTCAGCAGTATCTACTCAATAATTTTTAGCACTCCTCAGTGTTTTTGGGGTGTCCTCCCTAATTGTGCATTAATATTTCTGGCTGTCAAAAGTCATATCTGTCAGCAGTATCTACTCAATAATTTGTAGCACTCCTCAGTGTTTTTGGGGTGTCCTCCCTAATTGTGCATTAATATTTCTGGCTGTCAAAAGTCATATCTGTCAGCAGTATCTACTCAATAATTTTTAGCACTCCTCAGTGTTTTTGGGGTGTCCTCCCTAATTGTGCATTAATATTTCTGGCTGTCAAAAGTCATATCTGTCAGCAGTATCTACTCAATAATTTTTAGCACTCCTCAGTGTTTTTGGGGTGTCCTCCCTAATTGTGCATTAATATTTCTGGCTGTCAAAAGTCATATCTGTCAGCAGTATCTACTCAATAATTTGTAGCACTCCTCAGTGTTTTTGGGGTGTCCTCCCTAATTGTGCATTAATATTTCTGGCTGTCAAAAGTCATATCTGTCAGCAGTATCTACTCAATAATTTGTAGCACTCCTCAGTGTTTTTGGGGTGTCCTCCCTAATTGTGCATTAATATTTCTGGCTGTCAAAAGTCATATCTGTCAGCAGTATCTACTCAATAATTTTTAGCACTCCTCAGTGTTTTTGGGGTGTCCTCCCTAATTGTGCATTAATATTTCTGGCTGTCAAAAGTCATATCTGTCAGCAGTATCTACTCAATAATTTTTAGCACTCCTCAGTGTTTTTGGGGTGTCCTCCCTAATTGTGCATTAATATTTCTGGCTGTCAAAAGTCATATCTGTCAGCAGTATCTACTCAATAATTTGTAGCACTCCTCAGTGTTTTTGGGGTGTCCTCCCTAATTGTGCATTAATATTTCTGGCTGTCAAAAGTCATATCTGTCAGCAGTATCTACTCAATAATTTGTAGCACTCCTCAGTGTTTTTGGGGTGTCCTCCCTAATTGTGCATTAATATTTCTGGCTGTCAAAAGTCATATCTGTCAGCAGTATCTACTCAATAATTTGTAGCACTCCTCAGTGTTTTTGGGGTGTCCTCCCTAATTGTGCATTAATATTTCTGGCTGTCAAAAGTCATATCTGTCAGCAGTATCTACTCAATAATTTGTAGCACTCCTCAGTGTTTTTGGGGTGTCCTCCCTAATTGTGCATTAATATTTCTGGCTGTCAAAAGTCATATCTGTCAGCAGTATCTACTCAATAATTTGTAGCACTCCTCAGTGTTTTTGGGGTGTCCTCCCTAATTGTGCATTAATATTTCTGGCTGTCAAAAGTCATATCTGTCAGCAGTATCTACTCAATAATTTTTAGCACTCCTCAGTGTTTTTGGGGTGTCCTCCCTAATTGTGCATTAATATTTCTGGCTGTCAAAAGTCATATCTGTCAGCAGTATCTACTCAATAATTTGTAGCACTCCTCAGTGTTTTTGGGGTGTCCTCCCTAATTATGCATTAATATTTCTGGCTGTCAAAAGTCATATCTGTCAGCAGTATCTACTCAATAATTTTTAGCACTCCTCAGTGTTTTTGGGGTGTCCTCCCTAATTGTGCATTAATATTTCTGGCTGTCAAAAGTCATATCTGTCAGCAGTATCTACTCAATAATTTTTAGCACTCCTCAGTGTTTTTGGGGTGTCCTCCCTAATTGTGCATTAATATTTCTGGCTGTCAAAAGTCATATCTGTCAGCAGTATCTACTCAATAATTTGTAGCACTCCTCAGTGTTTTTGGGGTGTCCTCCCTAATTGTGCATTAATATTTCTGGCTGTCAAAAGTCATATCTGTCAGCAGTATCTACTCAATAATTTTTAGCACTCCTCAGTGTTTTTGGGGTGTCCTCCCTAATTGTGCATTAATATTTCTGGCTGTCAAAAGTCATATCTGTCAGCAGTATCTACTCAATAATTTGTAGCACTCCTCAGTGTTTTTGGGGTGTCCTCCCTAATTGTGCATTAATATTTCTGGCTGTCAAAAGTCATATCTGTCAGCAGTATCTACTCAATAATTTTTAGCACTCCTCAGTGGTTTGCGCTCAGAATGGATTCAAAGCAGTCCACATATGATCTAAATGAGCAACCAGGTTCTGTCACCAGTCCTGATGTTAGTGTTCCCAGTACGTCATCTGGCCAAGGCGATGTCAAACAACAGAGTGTTTTCAAATTAGTGCAAAAAACAAAAACCAAAAAAAAATTTACTGTATTGAAGCGAAAAAGAAGTGTAACTGAGCAAAAGTTAAGTGACGATAAAAAAAAAATTGCAAGCATGCCATTCTACACACGCAGTGGCAAAGAGAGAATGAGGCCTTCACCTTTGGCTATTAGTGGCAGATCCCAAAAAGTTACCCAGGCTACAATTGGTGCACAACTACTGTTACGCGTCAAAGCTGAGCTGCAAGATACCAGTGAGGCATTACAGGAGAATATTTGCTCTGATTCACAAATGACAACAATCCCTGTGGAGAGTCCATCCAACAGTGGGATGTCTAATCGTGAGCATTCTGCTGATGTGTGCCTTAATAGCCCGAGTGTAGCCGGTGATACCCAAATTGAGGATGCCACTTTGGAATTAGAAGAGGATGAGGGGGAGATTTGTGTAGGCGACGAGGGCGCTAATGAGGATGTTGATGAGGATGAGGTTGTTTGTGTAAGTCCTGCACCAGTGGCAGCAGTTCTGGCACGTGACAAGAAAAAGGCCATTGTCATGCCTGGGCATAAAACAAAAAAATCCACTTCTTATGTGTGGAATTATTTCTACCCAAATCCAGACAACAATTGTATAGCCATTTGTAGTGTATGTGAAGCCACAGTCAGTCGAGGGAGGGACCTTAACCATCTTGGAACCTCGTCTATGTTACGCCATTTAACGAGAGTTCATGGCAAAGTGTTGGGAAAAGCTGAAAGTTCTTCCCAAAAGAATACAAGCACTCCCTCATCAGCTAAGACCCTCCGCTCACCGACATACCGACGGCTACAAAATACACCCACCACACCATCCTCATCAATATCCTCAGTAGCGCTCGGAGTTAGCCCGGCATCCCACTTAAGGCTGGATGACTCCGGCACTATTATTGATTCCTCTGAAGAAAGCGTTAGTCCTGCTGCTGCTGTTGCTGCTGCTGGGGGTGAATCGTCATCCCAGAGGCAGGTGAATAAAATGAGCAGTCCTACATTTCAGCAATTAACTGTGAAACAATCATTTGCGAGGGGAAGCAAATATGACAGCAGTCACCCAGTCGCCAAGCGAATCACAGACGCCATGGCTGCAATGTTAGTGTTAGATCTGCGTCCAATCTCCACAATAAACGCAGCTGGTTTTTCACAGTTAATTGAGGTTTTGTGTCCGCGTTACAGAATTCCATCGCGACACCATTTCTCCCGTAAAGCTATTCCACAACTATACCAAAAAGTGTGTAAAAATGTAGAGATTGCGCTGAAAAATGCCATTCTGCCCACTGTTCACTTAACCACAGATATGTGGACAAGTGGAAGTGGCCAAACCAAAGACTATATGACTGTGACAGCCCACTGGGTTGGTCATTCACCTTCACCAGCAGGAACAGCAGCAGCATGTACACCACTACGTAACATTTGTCACAGGCAGGCCACTCTTTGTATCACCGGCTTCACTAACAGGCATACGGCTGACAATTTGTTACGCAAACTGAGAGATGTGATTGATGCATGGCTTATACCACTCGGACTCTCCCCAGGGTATGTCATTTCAGATAACGCCAACAATATAGTGCGAGCATTACAGCTGGGTGATTTCCAACATATTCCCTGTTTTGCTCACACCATCAACTTGGTGGTGCAGAGCTTCCTACGAAATAACCGTGAGGTGCAGGAGATGCTTTCGGTGGCCCGTAAAATTTCAGGCCATTTCAGGCATTCAGCCACAGCATGTAGGAGATTACAGCAGCTCCAAGAGCAGTTTAACTTGCCCTGCCACCAACTTAAGCAAGAGGTGGTAACTCGGTGGAATTCCACCCTGTACATGCTTCAGAGGATGGAGGAACAGCGCAAAGCCATCCAAGCATATTGCACAAGTCATGACATTGGGAAAGGAGGGGGGATGTATTTCACTCTTGCACAGTGGGGAATCCTTTCAGTGCTGTGCAAGGTGCTGAAACCATTTGAAGTTGTGACATGTGAGGTCAGTGCAGACTCTGCTAGTTTGAGCCAAGTCATTCCTTTAATTAGACTATTGGAAAAGCAGCTTGAGAAAATGAAGGAGGAGCTGAAAGCAAGCAATTCAGCAAAGTATGTTGGCCTTGTCGATCAAGTACTTAATTCGCTTCACAATGATCCTCGAGTTATTAAGATCTTGAACTCGGATCAGTACGTTTTGGCCACTGTGCTTGATCCAAGGTTTAAAACCTACATTGAGTCTTTACTTGTAAATGAGCGAGATGTGAACTTTTGCAAGGAGCTATTGCTCAGCAAGTTGGCCGCTGAACTGGGCCTCGGCTTGACGACGTGTCCTCCTTCACTTTCTCAAGCTGTTGCTCGTAAAAAATTAAATTTCCAAAAAAGAAGCAGGGAAGACACAGGGGGCAGACGAGAACAATTTAACATCTGGGCTGGTTTGAAGGATTTTTCAAAAAAAAGTGTCACTTTGCCCATAAGTCCATCCAATATGAGTATAAACATGCAAAGGATGGTGGAGGATTACTTTCAAGAGGTAGTTGATATGGAAATGTCAGACAGTCCCTTTCCTTACTGGGAAGAAAAGCAGGCCATTTGGAAACCCATGTACAAACTTGCTTTGCAATACCTAAGCTGCCCACCCTCCAGTGTGTACTCTGAACGAGTGTTCAGCACAGCAGGGAACTTAGTCAGTGATCGCCGTAGAAGGTTACTTCCCAAAAATGTGGAGAAAATGATGTTTATAAAAATGAACTACATCTTCCACGAGGAAGGCCTTCACCATCCAAGACATCCAAGCACTGACTGTTCTCTAATGGCGGATTCAAGCGGCGATGAATTGATAGTCTGTGATGATGACGTACACACTGATGAGGGTGAGGATGAAGCTGAAGATGATGCCGATAACATCTTTTTAAAACTTTCTATGTAAGTGTAGGGTGCAATCTACCCCCAAAGAGGAAAGGGACTTGTGGCATTTCCATATCACATACCATCTTGAAAGGCTGCTGTTAGGGCAATTTATCCTTAAGGGTAGGGTGTCATAGACAGAGTGACCCTAAACTGGCTTTGTCCATTTTTCATAATATTGTACAGTCTATAATGGCTGAATTTTTTAGTATTTTATACAAGTGGAGGGGGGCCTAGAGAGACAGAAACCAAACTGGCTTTCTCCATGTCAATTAATATTGTACAGTCTATAATGGCTGAATTTTTTGGTATTTTATACAAGTGGAGGGGGGCCTAGAGAGACAGAGTGACCCCAAACTGTCTTTCTCCATGTCAATTAATATTGTACAGTCTATAATGGCTGAATTTTTTAGTATTTTATACAAGTGGAGGGGGGCCTAGAGAGACAGAAACCAAACTGGCTTTCTCCATGTCAATTAATATTGTACAGTCTATAATGGCTGAATTTTTTGGTATTTTATACAAGTGGAGGGGGGCCTAGAGAGACAGAGTGACCCCAAACTGTCTTTCTCCATGTCAATTAATATTGTACAGTCTATAATGGCTGAATTTTTTAGTATTTTATACAAGTGGAGGGGGGGCTAGAGAGACAGAAACCAAACTGGCTTTCTCCATGTCAATTAATATTGTACAGTCTATAATGGCTGAATTTTTTGGTATTTTATACAAGTGGAGGGGGGCCTAGAGAGACAGAGTGACCCCAAACTGTCTTTCTCCATGTCAATTAATATTGTACAGTCTATAATGGCTGAATTTTTTAGTATTTTATACAAGTGGAGGGGGGCCTAGAGAGACAGAAACCAAACTGGCTTTCTCCATGTCAATTAATATTGTACAGTCTATAATGGCTGAATTTTTTGCTATTTTATACAAGTGGAGGGGGGCCTTGAGAGACAGAAAGCAAACTGGCTTTTTCCATTTCTTTACATATTTAACTATAAGTGTAGGGTGTAATATACATTCAAAGACGATGGCTGCATTGCCAATATGCATAGATGGAGAGGAAGACAATCTGTTTTGTGTGTAGAATAGGCCTACCAACGAAGAATTAAACTGTTTTTTTGGATGATTTATTACCTCAACAATTAGATTACTTGTCTCTAAAACAGTTGGAGCACTAAATTGGGTTAATTTAGGCCCAAAAACATGGATTTTCCCAAAAAATAGCAAAACAAAACCAAACAAAACCAAAACCAAAACCAAAACACGCAATGGCGGTTTTGCAAAACCAAAACCAAAACCAAAACACGACGGTAATCCAGATCCAAAACCGAATCCAAAACCAAAACACGGGGGTCAGTGACCATCTCTAACTGACACGCATGATTGTATGGAACACCTGAACCAGACTTTTACTGCAAGGCCCGACATACGTGACACCCCCTTAGAAAATGTAGATTTTACATTTTATACAGACGGGAGTTGTCATAGACAGACAGAGACGGGAGAGCTATGTACTGGTTACGCTGTTGTAGACGATCAGGATGTGCTAGAAGCTGAACCCCTTGGCCCACCTCACTCAGCCCAAGTGGCGGAACTAGTAGCATTAAGGAGAGCGTGTGAGTTGGCAGAGGGTAAATCAGCCAATATATATATACTGACTCTAGGTACGCCTTCGGGGTAGTGCATGATTTTGGGGCCCTTTGGCGTCTTAGAAACTTCACGACAGCAGCAGGTACGCCAGTGACACACTCACAACACATAAAAGGACTTCTGACAGCGATACAGTTACCCAGAACAGTAGCCGTCATAAAGTGCAAAGCCCAGTGTCGGACTGGGGCATGAAGGGCCCACCGGGACACTGCAACAGTAGGGGCCCACCAGAGGGGGTGTGGTCAGTTGTAGAGGCGGGACCAGACACTAGAGGGGGAGTGGTCAGTCCACGAAGGACAGCTAGCACCTTAGTGTAGTATATAAAGAATGCAGTGTGTGTATAAAGAATACACAGTGTTTACCTGCCCCTTAGATTGGGCAGAACAGTCACCAAAAATCAGGATTGTCCCACTAGATCAGGGTTGGCTAACCTGTGACACTATTGAAAAAGACAGGAAGGACATGAAAAAAGGGGCACTCAGAATCTATAGATGATTAATTGGATAATTGAATAAAACATAACTTTTATTGTTATATGTAAAACATGTGTACTCCTCTTAATTCCGAAAGGCTTGCGAAATAATAAAATCCAAAAACATATAAAGTGAATTAAAATTGCAGTTCAACTGCAATAGCTCTGTGATCCTATCCAATATCTATTATACTTTATATAGGACAGTGGATATTCATTGTATAGTATATTATGATAACCCGTCCACTAAATGATTTTACATATCAAAATAAGGAGCTACCCATCCTCTATATCATATCAGATGTATTATAATATGCAACCTAATCTATAGTAATGAGATATCTATCCACTATTATTTCAAGGAAATTAATCCCTTGCTTTTTAACCTATTAGTACAATATGACTCTTGGTCCAATTGGCATTGTTTATATGCCTGTCTGATTTTATTTAAACATATAAAGCAAGGAGAGGCTAATTGTATATTTCTCCTTTTATGGCTTATTAATTTGATATCCTTGGTGGTTTTAGATAATACTAATAATCCGCTTATCAGTTATTTATTCAGACATACACAGCATATAGAGATTAACTCTCAGTAGTAATGTGATATAGAGATGTCTCCGTTTGCAGTCTGTTAGTTTAGTATAATTACCAGTCTAAGTAACGCTGGCACTCTGCTTGTCAGCTATTGTTATAGGCACAGAGGGGTTAATTCTTAATGGTGGCTAACTTGAGAATGCAATACTGTATTAGTCTATAGCCTATTAGCTCAGTGTGATATGCAGTCTAAAAGACACTGAGGATCTGCCTGTCAGCTATCATTGTTGGCTGCTGATTTATGTGAGGCACGGGGGATTAACTCCCACTGATAATTAACTCTCAAAACCAAGCTAAGAATTCTTCCGTATGGAACCTCTTAAGTCCACATAATTAGCAGACTAGATAACGTTAGCGATCTGCTAGTTAGCTGCTATTGAAACACATAAGGAACGGAGAAGTTGCCTCTCAATAGTGGCTGAATTCAAAAGAAACTACTGTGGTTCCTTAATTTGCATAGCCTCTTGATACAGTCTGAATAACATTAACAGTCTGCCTGTCAGCTATCGTACGGAACGTATAGGGCATGGAGACTGATCCTGATTAGTAATTAGGTTTAAAGATTCCCT
>NW_027446971.1:0-40342 GCF_038048845.1 Mixophyes fleayi | reverse complement strand
TAATTCATGATTCATGATTCAATTCATGATTTATGATTCAATTCATGATTCATGATTCAATTCATGATTCTTGATTCATTTCATGATTCATGATTCGATTCATTATTCATGATTCATGATTCATGATTCTTGATTCATGATTCTTGATTCATGATTCATGATTCATGATTCATGATTCATGATTCAAATCATGATTCATGTTTCGATTCATAATTCATGATTCGATTCATGATTCATGATTCGATTCATAATTCATGATTCGATTCATGATTCATGATTCATGATTCAATTCATGATTCATGATTCAATTCATGATTCATGATTCGATTCATGATTCATGATTCATGTTTCACGATTTAATTCATGATTCATGATTCAATTCATGATTCATGATTCAATTCATGATTTATGATTCAATTTATAATTCAATTCATGATTCATGATTCAATTCATGATTCATGATTCATGATTCAATTCATGATTCATGATTCATGATTCGATTTATGATTCATGATTCAATTCATGATTCATGATTCAATTCATGATTCATGATTCAATTCATGATTCATGATTCATGATTCAATTCATGATTCATGATTCAATTCATGATTCTCGATTTATGATTCAATTCATGATTCAATTCATGATTCATGATTCATGATTCGATTCATGATTCATGATTCAATTCATGATTCCTGATTTGATTCATGATTTATGATTCAATTCATGAATCAAGATTTATGATTCATGATTCAATTCATGATTCGTGATTCAATTCATGATTCATTTCATGATTCATGGTTCAATTTATGATTCATGATTCAATTCATGATTCATGATTTATGATTCAATTCATGAATCATGATTCATGATTCATGATTCAATTCATGATTCATGATTCATGATTCGTGATTCAATTCATGATTCATTTCATGATTCATGATTCAATTCATGATTCATGATTTATGATTCAAATCATGATTTATGATTCATTATTTAATTCAAGATTCATGATTCGATTCATGACTCATGATTCAATTCATGATTCATGATTCATGATCCAATTCATGAATTATGATTCAATTCATGATTTATGATTCATGATTCAATTCATGATTCATGATTCATGATTCGATTCATGATTCATGATTCAATTCATGATTCATGATTCGATTCATGACTCATGATTCATAATTCATGATTTGATTCATGATTCATGATTCATGATTCAATTCACGATTCATGATTTAATTCATGATTCATGATTCGATTCACGATTCATGATTCAATTCATGATTCATGATTAAATGATTCAATTCATGATTCATGACTCGATTCATGATTCATGATTCATGATTCGATTCATGATTCATGATTCATGATTCGATTCATGATTCATGATTCAATTCATGATTCATGATTCAATTCATGATTCATGATTTGATTTATGATTCATGATTCAATTCATGATTCATGATTTATGATTCAATTCATGATTCATGATTCGATTCATGATTCATGATTCATGATTCGATTCATGATTCATGATTCAATTCATGATTCATGATTTGATTTATGATTCATGATTCAATTCATGATTCATGATTTATGATTCAATTCATGATTCATGATTCATGATTCAATTCATGATTCATGATTCGATTCATGATTCATGATTCATGATTCAATTCATGATTCATGATTCATGATTCGATTCATGATTCATGATTCATGATTCAATTCATGATTTATGATTCAATTCATGATTCATGATTCGATTCATGATTCAATTCATGATTCATGATTCGATTCATGATTCATGATTCGATTCATGATTCATGATTCAATTCATGATTCATGATTCGATTCATGATTCATGATTCAATTCATGATTCATGATTTATGATTCAATTCATGATTCAATTCATGATTCATGATTCAATTTATGATTCATGATTCATAATTCGATTCATGATTCATGATTCAATTCATGATTCATGATTTGATTCATGATTCATGATTCAATTCATGATTTATTTCATGATTCATGATTCAATTCATGATTCATGATTCATGATTCATGATTGAATTCATGATTCATGATTCATGATCCAATTCATGATTCATGATTCATGATTCGATTCATGATTCATGATTCAATTCATGATTCATGATTCGATTCATGACTCATGATTCATAATTCATGATTTGATTCATGATTCATGATTCATGATTCAATTCACGATTCATGATTTAATTCATGATTCATGATTCGATTCACGATTCATGATTCAATTCATGATTCATGATTAAATGATTCAATTCATGATTCATGTTTCGATTCATGATTCATGATTCATGATTCGATTCATGATTCATGATTCAATTCATGAATTATGAATCAATTCATGATTCATGATTTGATTTATGATTCATGATTCAATTCATGATTCATGATTTATGATTCAATTCATGATTCATGATTCGATTCATGATTCATGATTCATGATTCGATTCATGATTCATGATTCAATTCATGATTCATGATTTGATTTATGATTCATGATTCAATTCATGATTCATGATTTATGATTCAATTCATGATTCATGATTCAATTCATGATTCATGATTCGATTCATGATTCATGATTCATGATTCAATTCATGATTCATGATTCATGATTCAATACATGATTCATGATTCATGATTCAATTCATGATTTATGATTCAATTCATGATTCATGATTCGATTCATGATTCAATTCATGATTCATGATTCGATTCATGATTCATGATTCGATTCATGATTCATGATTCAATTCATGATTCATGATTCGATTCATGATTCATGATTCAATTCATGATTCATGATTTATGATTCAATTCATGATTCATGATTCAATTTATGATTCATGATTCATAATTCGATTCATGATTCATGATTCAATTCATGATTCATGATTTGATTCATGATTCATGATTCAATTCATGATTTATTTCATGATTCATGATTCAATTCATGATTCATGATTCATGATTCATGATTGAATTCATGATTCATGATTCGATTCATGATTCATGATTCATGATTCATGATTCAATTCATGATTCATGATTCATGATTCAATTCATGATTCATGATTCATGATTCATGATTCGATTCATGATTCATGATTCATGATTCAATTCATGATTCATGATTCGATTCATGATTCATGATTAGATTGATGATTTATGATTCAAATCATGATTCATGATTCATTATTTAATTCATGATTCATGATTCGATTCATGATTCATGATTCATGATTTAATTCATGATTCATGATTCATGACTCAATTCATGATTCATGATTCAATTCATGATTCATGATTCGATTCATGATTCATGATTCTATTCATGATTCATGAATCGATTCATGATTCAATTCATGATTCATGATTCGATTCATGATTCATGATTCGATTCATGATTCATGATTCAATTCATGATTCATGATTCGATTCATGATTCAATTCATGATTCATGATTTATGATTCAATTCATGATTCAATTCATGATTCATGATTCAATTATGATTCATGATTCATAATTCGATTCATGATTCATGATTCAATTCATGATTCATGATTTGATTCATGATTCATGATTCATGATTCATGATTCATGATTCAATTCATGATTCATGATTCATGATTCAAGATTCAATTCATGATTCATGATTCATGATTCATGATTTATGATTCATGATTCGATTCATGATTCATGATTCATGATTCAATTCATGATTCATGATTCGATTCATGATTCATGATTCATGATTAGATTGATGATTTATGATTCAAATCATGATTCATGATTCATTATTTAATTCATGATTCATGATTCGATTCATGATTCATGATTCAATTCATGATTCATGATTCATGATTCATTTCATGATTCAATTCATGAATCATGATTCATGAATTCATGATATTCAGAATTCATGATTCATGATTCAATTCATGATTCATGATTCAAATCATGATTTATGATTCAATTCATGATTCATGATTCAAATCATGATTCAATTCATGATTCATGATTCAATTCATGATTTATGATTCAATTCATGATTCATGATTCAATTCATGATTCTTGATTCATTTCATGATTCATGATTCGATTCATTATTCATGATTCATGATTCATGATTCGATTCATGATTCTTGATTCATTTCATGATTCATGATTCATGATTCATGATTCAAATCATGATTCATGTTTCGATTCATAATTCATGATTCGATTCATGATTCATGATTCGATTCATGATTCATGATTCGATTCATGATTCATGATTCATAATTCATGATTCGATTCATGATTCATGATTCATGATTCAATTCATGATTCATGATTCAATTCATGATTCATGATTCGATTCATGATTCATGATTCATGTTTCACGATTTAATTCATGATTCATGATTCGATTTATGATTCATGATTCAATTCATGATTATGATTTATGATTCAATTTATAATTCAATTCATGATTCATGATTCAATTCATGATTCATGATTCATGATTCGATTTATGATTCATGATTCAATTCATGATTCATGATTCAATTCATGATTCATGATTCAATTCATGATTCATGATTCATGATTCAATTCATGATTCATGATTCAATTCATGATTCATGATTCAATTCATGATTCTCGATTTATGATTCAATTCATGATTCAATTCATGATTCATGATTCAATTCATGATTCATGATTCATGATTCGATTCATGATTCATGAATCAATTCATGATTCATGATTTGATTCATGATTTATGATTCAATTCATGAATCAAGATTTATGATTCATGATTCAATTCATGATTCGTGATTCAATTCATGATTCATTTCATGATTCATGGTTCAATTTATGATTCATAATTCAATTCATGATTCATGATTCATGATTCAATTCATGATTCATGATTCATGATTCATGATTCAATTCATGATTCATTTCATGATTCATGATTCAATTCATGATTCATGATTTATGATTCAAATCATGATTTATGATTCATTATTTAATTCATGATTCATGATTCGATTCATGACTCATGATTCAATTGATGATTCATGATTCATGATCCAATTCATGAATTATGATTCAATTCATGATTTATGATTCATGATTCAATTGATGATTCATGATTCATGATTCGATTCATGATTCATGATTCAATTCATGATTCATGATTCGATTCATGACTCATGATTCATAATTCATGATTTGATTCATGATTCATGATTCATGATTCAATTCACGATTCATGATTTAATTCATGATTCATGATTCGATTCACGATTCATGATTCAATTCATGATTCATGATTAAATGATTCAATTCATGATTCATGATTCGATTCATGATTCATGATTCATGATTCGATTCATGACTCATGATTCAATTCATGATTCATGATTCAATTCATGATTCATGATTTGATTTATGATTCATGATTCAATTCATGATTCATGATTTATGATTCAATTCATGATTCATGATTCGATTCATGATTCATGATTCATGATTCGATTCATGATTCATGATTCAATTCATGATTCATGATTTGATTTATGATTCATGATTCAATTCATGATTCATGATTTATGATTCAATTCATGATTCATGATTCAATTCATGATTCATGATTCGATTCATGATTCATGATTCATGATTCAATTCATGATTCATGATTCATGATTCAATACATGATTCATGATTCATGATTCAATTCATGATTTATGATTCAATTCATGATTCATGATTCGATTCATGATTCAATTCATGATTCATGATTCGATTCATGATTCATGATTCGATTCATGATTCATGATTCAATTCATGATTCATGATTCGATTCATGATTCATGATTCAATTCATGATTCATGATTTATGATTCAATTCATGATTCAATTCATGATTCATGATTCAATTTATGATTCATGATTCGATTCATGATTCATGATTCATGATTCGATTCATGATTCATGATTCAATTCATGATTCATGATTCAATTCATGATTCATGATTTGATTTATGATTCATGATTCAATTCATGATTCATGATTTATGATTCAATTCATGATTCATGATTCGATTCATGATTCATGATTCATGATTCGATTCATGATTCATGATTCAATTCATGATTCATGATTTGATTTATGATTCATGATTCAATTCATGATTCATGATTTATGATTCAATTCATGATTCATGATTCAATTCATGATTCATGATTCGATTCATGATTCATGATTCATGATTCAATTCATGATTCATGATTCATGATTCAATACATGATTCATGATTCATGATTCAATTCATGATTTATGATTCAATTCATGATTCATGATTCGATTCATGATTCAATTCATGATTCATGATTCGATTCATGATTCATGATTCGATTCATGATTCATGATTCAATTCATGATTCATGATTCGATTCATGATTCATGATTCAATTCATGATTCATGATTTATGATTCAATTCATGATTCAATTCATGATTCATGATTCGATTCATGATTCATGATTCATGTTTCACGATTTAATTCATGATTCATGATTCAATTCATGATTCATGATTCAATTCATGATTCATGATTCAATTCATGATTTATGATTCAATTTATAATTCAATTCATGATTCATGATTCAATTCATGATTCATGATTCATGATTCAATTCATGATTCATGATTCATGATTCGATTTATGATTCATGATTCAATTCATGATTCATGATTCAATTCATGATTCATGATTCAATTCATGATTCATGATTCATGATTCAATTCATGATTCATGATTCAATTCATGATTCATGATTCAATTCATGATTCTCGATTTATGATTCAATTCATGATTCAATTCATGATTCATGATTCATGATTCGATTCATGATTCATGATTCAATTCATGATTCCTGATTTGATTCATGATTTATGATTCAATTCATGAATCAAGATTTATGATTCATGATTCAATTCATGATTCGTGATTCAATTCATGATTCATTTCATGATTCATGGTTCAATTTATGATTCATGATTCAATTCATGATTCATGATTTATGATTCAATTCATGAATCATGATTCATGATTCATGATTCAATTCATGATTCATGATTCATGATTCGTGATTCAATTCATGATTCATTTCATGATTCATGATTCAATTCATGATTCATGATTTATGATTCAAATCATGATTTATGATTCATTATTTAATTCAAGATTCATGATTCGATTCATGACTCATGATTCAATTCATGATTCATGATTCATGATCCAATTCATGAATTATGATTCAATTCATGATTTATGATTCATGATTCAATTCATGATTCATGATTCATGATTCGATTCATGATTCATGATTCAATTCATGATTCATGATTCGATTCATGACTCATGATTCATAATTCATGATTTGATTCATGATTCATGATTCATGATTCAATTCACGATTCATGATTTAATTCATGATTCATGATTCGATTCACGATTCATGATTCAATTCATGATTCATGATTAAATGATTCAATTCATGATTCATGATTCGATTCATGATTCATGATTCATGATTCGATTCATGATTCATGATTCAATTCATGATTCATGATTCAATTCATGATTCATGGTTTGATTTATGATTCATGATTCAATTCATGATTCATGATTTATGATTCAATTCATGATTCATGATTCGATTCATGATTCATGATTCATGATCGATTCATGATTCATGATTCAATTCATGATTCATGATTTGATTTATGATTCATGATTCAATTCATGATTCATGATTTATGATTTCAATTCATGATTCATGATTCATGATTCCATTCATGATTCATGATTCGATTCATGATTCATGATTCATGATTCAATTCATGATTCATGATTCATGATTCAATACATGATTCATGATTCATGATTCAATTCATGATTTATGATTCAATTCATGATTCATGATTCGATTCATGATTCAATTCATGATTCATGATTCGATTCATGATTCATGATTCGATTCATGATTCATGATTCAATTCATGATTCATGATTCGATTCATGATTCATGATTCAATTCATGATTCATGATTTATGATTCAATTCATGATTCAATTCATGATTCATGATTCAATTTATGATTCATGATTCATAATTCGATTCATGATTCATGATTCAATTCATGATTCATGATTTGATTCATGATTCATGATTCAATTCCTGATTTATTTCATGATTCATGATTCAATTCATGATTCATGATTCATGATTCATGATTGAATTCATGATTCATGATTCATGATCCAATTCATGATTCATGATTCCTGATTTGATTCATGATTTATGATTCAATTCATGAATCAAGATTATGATTCATGATTCAATTCATGATTCGTGATTCAATTCATGATTCATTTCATGATTCATGGTTCAATTTATGATTCATGATTCAATTCATGATTCATGATTTATGATTCAATTCATGAATCATGATTCATGATTCATGATTCAATTCATGATTCATGATTCATGATTCGTGATTCAATTCATGATTCATTTCATGATTCATGATTCAATTCATGATTCATGATTTATGATTCAAATCATGATTTATGATTCATTATTTAATTCAAGATTCATGATTCGATTCATGACTCATGATTCAATTCATGATTCATGATTCATGATCCAATTCATGAATTATGATTCAATTCATGATTTAAGATTCATGATTCAATTCATGATTCATGATTCATGATTCGATTCATGATTCATGATTCAATTCATGATTCATGATTCGATTCATGACTCATGATTCATAATTCATGATTTGATTCATGATTCATGATTCATGATTCAATTCACGATTCATGATTTAATTCATGATTCATGATTCGATTCACGATTCATGATTCAATTCATGATTCATGATTAAATGATTCAATTCATGATTCATGATTCGATTCATGATTCATGATTAAATGATTCAATTCATGATTCATGATTCAATTCATGATTCATGATTCAATTCATGATTCATGATTTGATTTATGATTCATGATTCAATTCATGATTCATGATTTATGATTCAATTCATGATTCATGATTCGATTCATGATTCATGATTCATGATTCGATTCATGATTCATGATTCAATTCATGATTCATGATTTGATTTATGATTCATGATTCAATTCATGATTCATGATTTATGATTCAATTCATGATTCATGATTCATGATTCAATTCATGATTCATGATTCGATTCATGATTCATGATTCATGATTCAATTCATGATTCATGATTCATGATTCAATACATGATTCATGATTCATGATTCAATTCATGATTTATGATTCAATTCATGATTCATGATTCGATTCATGATTCAATTCATGATTCATGATTCGATTCATGATTCGATTCATGATTCATGATTCAATTCATGATTCATGATTCGATTCATGATTCATGATTCAATTCATGATTCATGATTTATGATTCAATTCATGATTCAATTCATGATTCATGATTCAATTTATGATTCATGATTCATAATTCGATTCATGATTCATGATTCAATTCATGATTCATGATTTGATTCATGATTCATGATTCAATTCATGATTTATTTCATGATTCATGATTCAATTCATGATTCATGATTCATGATTCATGATTGAATTCATGATTCATGATTCATGATCCAATTCCTGATTCATGATTCATGATTCGATTCATGGTTCATGATTCAATTCATGATTCATGATTCGATTCATGACTCATGATTCATAATTCATGATTTGATTCATGATTCATGATTCATGATTCGATTCATGATTCATGATTCATGATTCAATTCATGATTCATGATTCAATACATGATTCATGATTCATGATTCAATTCATGATTTATGATTCAATTCATGATTCATGATTCGATTCATGATTCAATTCATGATTCATGATTCGATTCATGATTCATGATTCGATTCATGATTCATGATTCAATTCATGATTCATGATTCGATTCATGATTCATGATTCAATTCATGATTCATGATTTATGATTCAATTCATGATTCATGATTCAATTTATGATTCATGATTCATAATTCGATTCATGATTCATGATTCAATTCATGATTCATGATTTGATTCATGATTCATGATTCAATTCATGATTTATTTCATGATTCATGATTCAATTCATGATTCATGATTCATGATTCATGATTGAATTCATGATTCATGATTCGATTCATGATTCATGATTCATGATTCATGATTCAATTCATGATTCATGATTCATGATTCAATTCATGATTCATGATTCATGATTCATGATTCATGATTCGATTCATGATTCATGATTCATGATTCAATTCATGATTCATGATTCGATTCATGATTCATGATTAGATTGATGATTTATGATTCAAATCATGATTCATGATTCATTATTTAATTCATGATTCATGATTCGATTCATGATTCATGATTCATGATTCATGATTCAATTCATGATTCATGATTCATGACTCAATTCATAATTCATGATTCAATTCATGATTCATGATTCGATTCATGATTCATGATTCTATTCATGATTCATGATTCGATTCATGATTCAATTCATGATTCATGATTCGATTCATGATTCATGATTCGATTCATGATTCATGATTCAATTCATGATTCATGATTCGATTCATGATTCAATTCATGATTCATGATTTATGATTCAATTCATGATTCAATTCATGATTCATGATTCAATTTATGATTCATGATTCATAATTCGATTCATGATTCATGATTCAATTCATGATTCATGATTTGATTCATGATTCATGATTCAATTCATGATTCATTTCATGATTCATGATTCAATTCATGATACATGATTCATGATTCATGATTGAATTCATGATTCATGATTCGATTCATGATTCATGATTCATGATTCATGATTCAATTCATGATTCATGATTCAAGATTCAATTCATGATTCATGATTCATGATTCATGATTTATGATTCATGATTCGATTCATGATTCATGATTCATGATTCAATTCATGATTCATGATTCGATTCATGATTCATGATTCATGATTAGATTGATGATTTATGATTCAAATCATGATTCATGATTCATTATTTAATTCATGATTCATGATTCGATTCATGATTCATGATTCAATTCATGATTCATGATTCATGATTCATTTCATGATTCAATTCATGAATCATGATTCATGATTCATGATTCAATTCATGATTCATGATTCAAATCATGATTCAATTCATGATTCATGATTCAAATCATGATTTATGATTCAATTCATGATTCATGATTCAAATCATGATTCAATTCATGATTCATGATTCAATTCATGATTTATGATTCAATTCATGATTCATGATTCAATTCATGATTCTTGATTCATTTCATGATTCATGATTCGATTCATTATTCATGATTCATGATTCATGATTCGATTCATGATTCTTGATTCATTTCATGATTCATGATTCATGATTCATGATTCAAATCATGATTCATGTTTCGATTCATAATTCATGATTCGATTCATGATTCATGATTCGATTCATGATTCATGATTCGATTCATGATTCATGATTCATAATTCATGATTCGATTCATGATTCATGATTCATGATTCAATTCATGATTCATGATTCGATTCATGATTCATGATTCATGTTTCACGATTTAATTCATGATTCATGATTCGATTTATGATTCATGATTCAATTCATGATTTATGATTTATGATTCAATTTATAATTCAATTCATGATTCATGATTCAATTCATGATTCATGATTCATGATTCGATTTATGATTCATGATTCAATTCATGATTCATGATTCAATTCATGATTCATGATTCAATTCATGATTCATGATTCATGATTCAATTCATGATTCATGATTCAATTCATGATTCATGATTCAATTCATGATTCTCGATTTATGATTCAATTCATGATTCAATTCATGATTCATGATTCAATTCATGATTCATGATTCATGATTCGATTCATGATTCATGAATCAATTCATGATTCATGATTTGATTCATGATTTATGATTCAATTCATGAATCAAGATTTATGATTCATGATTCAATTCATGATTCGTGATTCAATTCATGATTCATTTCATGATTCATGGTTCAATTTATGATTCATAATTCAATTCATGATTCATGATTCATGATTCAATTCATGATTCATGATTCATGATTCATGATTCAATTCATGATTCATTTCATGATTCATGATTCAATTCATGATTCATGATTTATGATTCAAATCATGATTTATGATTCATTATTTAATTCATGATTCATGATTCGATTCATGACTCATGATTCAATTCATGATTCATGATTCATGATCCAATTCATGAATTATGATTCAATTCATGATTTATGATTCATGATTCAATTGATGATTCATGATTCATGATTCGATTCATGATTCATGATTCAATTCATGATTCATGATTCGATTCATGACTCATGATTCATAATTCATGATTTGATTCATGATTCATGATTCATGATTCAATTCACGATTCATGATTTAATTCATGATTCATGATTCGATTCACGATTCATGATTCAATTCATGATTCATGATTAAATGATTCAATTCATGATTCATGATTCGATTCATGATTCATGATTCATGATTCGATTCATGATTCATGATTCAATTCATGATTCATGATTCAATTCATGATTCATGATTCAATTCATGATTCATGATTTGATTTATGATTCATGATTCAATTCATGATTCATGATTTATGATTCAATTCATGATTCATGATTCGATTCATGATTCATGATTCATGATTCGATTCATGATTCATGATTCAATTCATGATTCATGATTTGATTTATGATTCATGATTCAATTCATGATTCATGATTTATGATTCAATTCATGATTCATGATTCAATTCATGATTCATGATTCGATTCATGATTCATGATTCATGATTCAATTCATGATTCATGATTCATGATTCAATACATGATTCATGATTCATGATTCAATTCATGATTTATGATTCAATTCATGATTCATGATTCGATTCATGATTCAATTCATGATTCATGATTCGATTCATGATTCATGATTCGATTCATGATTCATGATTCAATTCATGATTCATGATTCGATTCATGATTCATGATTCAATTCATGATTCATGATTTATGATTCAATTCATGATTCAATTCATGATTCATGATTCAATTTATGATTCATGATTCATAATTCGATTCATGATTCATGATTCAATTCATGAATCATGATTTGATTTATGATTCATGATTCAATTCATGATTCATTTCATGATTCATGATTCAATTCATGATTCATGATTCATGATTCATGATTCAATTCATGATTCATGATTCGATTCATGATTCATGATTCATGTATCATGATTCAATTCATGATTCATGATTCATGATTCAAGATTCAATTCATGATTCATGATTCATGATTCATGATTCATGATTCATGATTCGATTCATGATTCATGATTCATGATTCAATTCATGATTCATGATTCGATTCATGATTCATGATTAGATTGATGATTTATGATTCAAATCATGATTCATGATTCATTATTTAATTCATGATTCATGATTCGATTCATGATTCATGATTCATGATTCAATTCATGATTCATGATTCATGATTCGATTCATGATTCATGATTCAATTCATGATTCATGATTCGATTCATGATTCATGATTCAATTCATGATTCATGATTCGATTCATGATTCAATTCATGATTCATGATTCGATTCATGATTCATGATTCGATTCATGATTCATGATTCAATTCATGATTCATGATTCGATTCATGATTCAATTCATGATTCATGATTTATGATTCAATTCATGATTCGATTCATGATTCAATTTATGATTTATGATTCATAATTCGATTCATGATTCATGATTCAATTCATGATTCATGATTTGATTCATGATTCATGATTCAATTCATGATTCATTTCATGATTCATGATTCAATTCATGATTCATGATTCAATTTATGATTCATGATTCATAATTCGATTCATGATTCATGATTCAATTCATGATTCATGATTTGATTCATAAATCATGATTCAATTCATGATTCATTTCATGATTCATGATTCAATTCATGATTCAATTCATGATTCATTTCATGATTCATGATTCAATTCATGATTCATGATTCATGATTCATGATTGAATTCATGATTCATGATTCGATTCATGATTCATGATTCATGATTCATGATTCAATTCATGATTCATGATTCAAGATTCAATTCATGATTCATGATTCATGATTCATGATTCATGATTCGATTCATGATTCATGATTCATGATTCAATTCATGATTCATGATTCGATTCATGATTCATGATTAGATTGATGATTTATGATTCAAATCATGATTCATGATTCATTATTTAATTCATGATTCATGATTCGATTCATGATTCATGATTCATGATTCAATTCATGATTCATGATTCATGACTTAATTCATGATTCATGATTCAATTCATGATTCATGATTCGATTCATGATTCATGATTCAATTCATGATTCATGATTCGATTCATGATTCAATTCATGATTCATGATTCGATTCATGATTCATGATTCAATTCATGATTCATGATTCAATTCATGATTCATGATTCGATTCATGATTCAATTCATGATTCATGATTTATGATTCAATTCATGATTCAATTCATGATTCATGATTCAATTTATGATTCATGATTCATAATTCGATTCATGATTCATGATTCAATTCATGATTCATGATTTGATTCATGATTCATGATTCAATTCATGATTCATTTCATGATTCATGATTCAATTCATGATTCATGATTCATGATTGAATTCATGATTCATGATTCGATTCATGATTCATGATTCATGATTCAATTCATGATTGAATTCATGATTCATGATTCGATTCATGATTCATGATTCATGATTCAATTCATGATTCATGATTCATGATTCAAGATTCAATTCATGATTCATGATTCATGATTCATGATTTATGATTCATGCTTCGATTCATGATTCATGATTCATGATTCAATTCATGATTCATGATTCGATTCATGATTCATGATTAGATTGATGATTTATGATTCAAATCATGATTCATGATTCATTATTTAATTCATGATTCATGATTCGATTCATGATTCATGATTCAATTCATGATTCATGATTCATGATTCATTTCATGATTCAATTCATGAATCATGATTCATGATTCATGATTCAATTCATGATTCATGATTCAAATCATGATTCAAATCATGATTCATGATTCAAATCATGATTTATGATTCAATTCATGATTCATGATTCAAATCATGATTCAATTCATGATTCATGATTCAATTCATGATTTATGATTCAATTCATGATTCATGATTCAATTCATGATTCTTGATTCATTTCATGATTCATGATTCGATTCTTTATTCATGATTCATGATTCGATTCATGATTCTTGATTCATTTCATGATTCATGATTCATGATTCATGATTCAAATCATGATTCATGTTTCGATTCATAATTCATGATTCGATTCATGATTCATGATTCGATTCATGATTCATGATTCGATTCATGATTCATGATTCATAATTCATGATTCGATTCATGATTCATGATTCATGATTCAATTCATGATTCATGATTCAATTCATGATTCATGATTCGATTCATGATTCATGATTCATGTTTCACGATTTAATTCATGATTCATGATTCGATTTATGATTCATGATTCAATTCATGATTTATGATTTATGATTCAATTCATAATTCAATTCATGATTCATGATTCAATTCATGATTCATGATTCATGATTCAATTCATGATTCATGATTCATGATTCATGATTCGATTTATGATTCATGATTTAATTCATGATTCATGATTCAATTCATGATTCATGATTCAATTCATGATTCATGATTCATGATTCAATTCATGATTCATGATTCAATTCATGATTCATGATTCAATTCATGATTCTCGATTTATGATTCAATTCATGATTCAATTCATGATTCATGATTCAATTCATGATTCATGATTCATGATTCGATTCATGATTCATTAATCAATTCATGATTCATGATTTGATTCATGATTTATGATTCAATTCATGAATCAAGATTTATGATTCATGATTCAATTCATGATTCGTGATTCAATTCATGATTCATTTCATGATTCATGGTTCAATTTATGATTCATGATTCAATTCATGATTCATGATTTATGATTCAATTCATGAATCATGATTCATGATTCGTGATTCAATTCATGATTCATTTCTTGATTCATGATTCAATTCATGATTCATGATTTATGATTCAAATCATGATTTATGATTCATTATTTAATTCATGATTCATGATTCGATTCATGATTCATGATTCAATTCATGATTCATGATTCATGATCCAATTCATGAATTATGATTCAATTCATGATTTATGATTCATGATTCAATTCATGATTCATGATTCATGATTCGATTCATGATTCATGATTCAATTCATAATTCATGATTCGATTCATAATTCATGATTCATAATTCATGATTTGATTCATGATTCATGATTCATGATTCAATTCACAATTCATGATTTAATTCATGATTCATGATTCGATTCACGATTCATGATTCAATTCATGATTCATGATTAAATGATTCAATTCATGATTCATGATTCGATTCATGATTCATGATTCATGATTCGATTCATGATTCATGATTCAATTCATGATTCATGATTCAATTCATGATTCATGATTTGATTTATGATTCATGATTCAATTCATGATTCATGATTTATGATTCAATTCATGATTCATGATTCGATTCATGATTCATGATTCATGATTCGATTCATGATTCATGATTCAATTCATGATTCATGATTTGATTTATGATTCATGATTCAATTCATGATTCATGATTTATGATTCAATTCATGATTCATGATTCAATTCATGATTCATGATTCGATTCATGATTCATGATTCATGATTCAATTCATGATTCATGATTCATGATTCAATACATGATTCATGATTCATGATTCAATTCATGATTTATGATTCAATTCATGATTCATGATTCGATTCATGATTCAATTCATGATTCATGATTCGATTCATGATTCATGATTCGATTCATGATTCATGATTCAATTCATGATTCATGATTCGATTCATGATTCATGATTCAATTCATGATTCATGAGTTATGATTCAATTCATGATTCAATTCATCATTCATGATTCAATTTATGATTCATGATTCATAATTCGATTCATGATTCATGATTCATGATTCATTTCATGATTCAATTCATGAATCATGATTCATGATTCATGATTCAATTCATGATTCATGATTCAAATCATGATTCAATTCATGATTCATGATTCAAATCATGATTTATGATTCAATTCATGATTCATGATTCAAATCATGATTCAATTCATGATTCATGATTCAATTCATGATTTATGATTCAATTCATGATTCATGATTCAATTCATGATTCTTGATTCATTTCATGATTCATGATTCGATTCATTATTCATGATTCATGATTCATGATTCGATTCATGATTCTTGATTCATTTCATGATTCATGATTCATGATTCATGATTCAAATCATGATTCATGTTTCGATTCATAATTCATGATTCAATTCATGATTCATGATTCAATTCATGATTCATGATTCGATTCATGATTCATGATTCATGTTTCACGATTTAATTCATGATTCATGATTCGATTTATGATTCATGATTCAATTCATGATTTATGATTTATGATTCAATTTATAATTCAATTCATGATTCATGATTCAATTCATGATTCATGATTCATGATTCGATTTATGATTCATGATCCAATTCATGATTCATGATTCAATTCATGATTCATGATTCAATTCATGATTCATGATTCATGATTCAATTCATGATTCATGATTCAATTCATGATTCATGATTCAATTCATGATTCTCGATTTATGATTCAATTCATGATTCAATTCATGATTCATGATTCAATTCATGATTCATGATTCATGATTCGATTCATGATTCATGAATCAATTCATGATTCATGATTTGATTCATGATTTATGATTCAATTCATGAATCAAGATTTATGATTCATGATTCAATTCATGATTCGTGATTCAATTCATGATTCATTTCATGATTCATGGTTCAATTTATGATTCATAATTCAATTCATGATTCATGATTCATGATTCAATTCATGATTCATGATTCATGATTCATGATTCAATTCATGATTCATTTCATGATTCATGATTCAATTCATGATTCATGATTTATGATTCAAATCATGATTTATGATTCATTATTTAATTCATGATTCATGATTCGATTCATGACTCATGATTCAATTCATGATTCATGATTCATGATCCAATTCATGAATTATGATTCAATTCATGATTTATGATTCATGATTCAATTGATGATTCATGATTCATGATTCGATTCATGATTCATGATTCAATTCATGATTCATGATTCGATTCATGACTCATGATTCATAATTCATGATTTGATTCATGATTCATGATTCATGATTCAATTCACGATTCATGATTTAATTCATGATTCATGATTCGATTCACGATTCATGATTCAATTCATGATTCATGATTAAATGATTCAATTCATGATTCATGATTCGATTCATGATTCATGATTCATGATTCGATTCATGATTCATGATTCAATTCATGATTCATGATTCAATTCATGATTCATGATTTGATTTATGATTCATGATTCAATTCATGATTCATGATTTATGATTCAATTCATGATTCATGATTCGATTCATGATTCATGATTCATGATTCGATTCATGATTCATGATTCAATTCATGATTCATGATTTGATTTATGATTCATGATTCAATTCATGATTCATGATTTATGATTCAATTCATGATTCATGATTCAATTCATGATTCATGATTCGATTCATGATTCATGATTCATGATTCAATTCATGATTCATGATTCATGATTCAATACATGATTCATGATTCATGATTCAATTCATGATTTATGATTCAATTCATGATTCATGATTCGATTCATGATTCAATTCATGATTCATGATTCGATTCATGATTCATGATTCGATTCATGATTCATGATTCAATTCATGATTCATGATTCGATTCATGATTCATGATTCAATTCATGATTCATGATTTATGATTCAATTCATGATTCAATTCATGATTCATGATTCAATTTATGATTCATGATTCATAATTCGATTCATGATTCATGATTCAATTCATGATTCATGATTTGATTCATGATTCATGATTCAATTCATGATTCATTTCATGATTCATGATTCAATTCATGATTCATGATTCATGATTCATGATTCAATTCATGATTCATGATTCGATTCATGATTCATGATTCATGTATCATGATTCAATTCATGATTCATGATTCATGATTCAAGATTCAATTCATGATTCATGATTCATGATTCATGATTCATGATTCATGATTCGATTCATGATTCATGATTCATGATTCAATTCATGATTCATGATTCGATTCATGATTCATGATTAGATTGATGATTTATGATTCAAATCATGATTCATGATTCATTATTTAATTCATGATTCATGATTCGATTCATGATTCATGATTCATGATTCAATTCATGATTCATGATTCATGATTCGATTCATGATTCATGATTCAATTCATGATTCATGATTCGATTCATGATTCATGATTCAATTCATGATTCATGATTCGATTCATGATTCAATTCATGATTCATGATTCGATTCATGATTCATGATTCGATTCATGATTCATGATTCAATTCATGATTCATGATTCGATTCATGATTCAATTCATGATTCATGATTTATGATTCAATTCATGATTCGATTCATGATTCAATTTATGATTCATGATTCATAATTCGATTCATGATTCATGATTCAATTCATGATTCATGATTTGATTCATGATTCATGATTCAATTCATGATTCATTTCATGATTCATGATTCAATTCATGATTCATGATTCAATTTATGATTCATGATTCATAATTCGATTCATGATTCATGATTCAATTCATGATTCATGATTTGATTCATAAATCATGATTCAATTCATGATTCATTTCATGATTCATGATTCAATTCATGATTCAATTCATGATTCATTTCATGATTCATGATTCAATTCATGATTCATGATTCATGATTCATGATTGAATTCATGATTCATGATTCGATTCATGATTCATGATTCATGATTCATGATTCAATTCATGATTCATGATTCAAGATTCAATTCATGATTCATGATTCATGATTCATGATTCATGATTCATGATTCGATTCATGATTCATGATTCATGATTCAATTCATGATTCATGATTCGATTCATGATTCATGATTAGATTGATGATTTATGATTCAAATCATGATTCATGATTCATTATTTAATTCATGATTCATGATTCGATTCATGATTCATGATTCATGATTCAATTCATGATTCATGATTCATGATTCAATTCATGATTCATGATTCATGACTTAATTCATGATTCATGATTCAATTCATGATTCATGATTCGATTCATGATTCATGATTCAATTCATGATTCATGATTCGATTCATGATTCAATTCATGATTCATGATTCGATTCATGATTCATGATTCAATTCATGATTCATGATTCAATTCATGATTCATGATTCGATTCATGATTCAATTCATGATTCATGATTTATGATTCAATTCATGATTCAATTCATGATTCATGATTCAATTTATGATTCATGATTCATAATTCGATTCATGATTCATGATTCAATTCATGATTCATGATTTGATTCATGATTCATGATTCAATTCATGATTCATTTCATGATTCATGATTCAATTCATGATTCATGATTCATGATTGAATTCATGATTCATGATTCGATTCATGATTCATGATTCATGATTCAATTCATGATTCATGATTCATGATTCAAGATTCAATTCATGATTCATGATTCATGATTCATGATTTATGATTCATGCTTCGATTCATGATTCATGATTCATGATTCAATTCATGATTCATGATTCGATTCATGATTCATGATTAGATTGATGATTTATGATTCAAATCATGATTCATGATTCATTATTTAATTCATGATTCATGATTCGATTCATGATTCATGATTCAATTCATGATTCATGATTCATGATTCATTTCATGATTCAATTCATGAATCATGATTCATGATTCATGATTCAATTCATGATTCATGATTCAAATCATGATTCAAATCATGATTCATGATTCAAATCATGATTTATGATTCAATTCATGATTCATGATTCAAATCATGATTCAATTCATGATTCATGATTCAATTCATGATTTATGATTCAATTCATGATTCATGATTCAATTCATGATTCTTGATTCATTTCATGATTCATGATTCGATTCTTTATTCATGATTCATGATTCATGATTCGATTCATGATTCTTGATTCATTTCATGATTCATGATTCATGATTCATGATTCAAATCATGATTCATGTTTCGATTCATAATTCATGATTCGATTCATGATTCATGATTCGATTCATGATTCATGATTCGATTCATGATTCATGATTCATAATTCATGATTCGATTCATGATTCATGATTCATGATTCAATTCATGATTCATGATTCAATTCATGATTCATGATTCGATTCATGATTCATGATTCATGTTTCACGATTTAATTCATGATTCATGATTCGATTTATGATTCATGATTCAATTCATGATTTATGATTTATGATTCAATTCATAATTCAATTCATGATTCATGATTCAATTCATGATTCATGATTCATGATTCAATTCATGATTCATGATTCATGATTCATGATTCGATTTATGATTCATGATTTAATTCATGATTCATGATTCAATTCATGATTCATGATTCAATTCATGATTCATGATTCATGATTCAATTCATGATTCATGATTCAATTCATGATTCATGATTCAATTCATGATTCTCGATTTATGATTCAATTCATGATTCAATTCATGATTCATGATTCAATTCATGATTCATGATTCATGATTCGATTCATGATTCATTAATCAATTCATGAATCAAGATTTATGATTCATGATTCAATTCATGATTCGTGATTCAATTCATGATTCATTTCATGATTCATGGTTCAATTTATGATTCATGATTCAATTCATGATTCATGATTTATGATTCAATTCATGAATCATGACTCATGATTCGTGATTCAATTCATGATTCATTTCTTGATTCATGATTCAATTCATGATTCTTGATTTATGAATTAAATCATGATTTATGATTCATTATTTAATTCATGATTCATGATTCGATTCATGATTCATGATTCAATTCATGATTCATGATTCATGATCCAATTCATGAATTATGATTCAATTCATGATTTATGATTCATGATTCAATTCATGATTCATGATTCATGATTCGATTCATGATTCATGATTCAATTCATGATTCATGATTCGATTCATAATTCATGATTCATAATTCATGATTTGATTCATGATTCATGATTCATGATTCAATTCACAATTCATGATTTAATTCATGATTCATGATTCGATTCACGATTCATGATTCAATTCATGATTCATGATTAAATGATTCAATTCATGATTCATGATTCGATTCATGATTCATGATTCATGATTCGATTCATGATTCATGATTCAATTCATGATTCATGATTCAATTCATGATTCATGATTTGATTTATGATTCATGATTCAATTCATGATTCATGATTTATGATTCAATTCATGATTCATGATTCGATTCATGATTCATGATTCATGATTCGATTCATGATTCATGATTCAATTCATGATTCATGATTTGATTTATGATTCATGATTCAATTCATGATTCATGATTTATGATTCAATTCATGATTCATGATTCAATTCATGATTCATGATTCGATTCATGATTCATGATTCATGATTCAATTCATGATTCATGATTCATGATTCAATACATGATTCATGATTCATGATTCAATTCATGATTTATGATTCAATTCATGATTCATGATTCGATTCATGATTCAATTCATGATTCATGATTCGATTCATGATTCATGATTCGATTCATGATTCATGATTCAATTCATGATTCATGATTCGATTCATGATTCATGATTCAATTCATGATTCAATTCATGATTCATGATTCAATTTATGATTCATGATTCATAATTCGATTCATGATTCATGATTCAATTCATGATTCATGATTTGATTCATGATTCATGATTCAATTCATGATTCATTTCATGATTCAATTCATGATTCATTTCATGAATTATGATTCAATTCATGATTCATGATTCATGATTCATGATTGAATTCATGATTCATGATTCGATTCATGATTCATGATTCATGATTCATGATTCAATTCATGATTCATGATTCATGATTCAAGATTCAATTCATGATTCATGATTCATGATTCATGATTCATGATTCGATTCATGATTCATGATTCATGATTCAATTCATGATTCATGATTCGATTCATGATTCATGATTAGATTGATGATTTATGATTCAAATCATGATTCATGATTCATTATTTAATTCATGATTCATGATTCGATTCATGATTCATGATTCATGATTCAATTCATGATTCATGATTCATGACTCAATTCATGATTCATGATTCAATTCATGATTCATGATTCGATTCATGATTCATGATTCAATTCATGATTCATGATTCGATTCATGATTCAATTCATGATTCTCAATTCGATTCATGATTCATGATTCGATTCATGATTCATGATTCGATTCATGATTCATGATTCAATTCATGATTCATGATTTATGATTCAATTCATGATTCAATTCATGATTCATGATTCAATTTATGATTCATGATTCATAATTCGATTCATGATTCATGATTCAATTCATGATTCATGATTTGATTCATGATTCATGATTCAATTCATGATTCATTTCATGATTCATGATTGAATTCATGATTCATGATTCATGATTGAATTCATGATTCATGATTCGATTCATGATTCATGATTCATGATTCGATTCATGATTCATGATTCGATTCATGATTTATGATTCAAATCATGATTCATGATTCATTATTTAATTCATGATTCATGATTCGATTCATGATTCATGATTCAATTCATGATTCATGATTCATGATTCACGATTCAATTCATGATTCATGATTCATGATTCAATTCATGATTCATTAATCAATTCATGATTCATGATTTGATTCATGATTCAATTCATGATTCATTTCATGATTCAATTCATGATTCATGACTCATGATTCAATTCATGATTCATTAATCAATTCATGATTCATGATTTGATTCATGATTCATGATTCAATTCATGATTCATTAATCAATTCATGATTCATGATTTGATTCATGATTCATGATTCAATTCATGATTCATTTCATGATTCATGATTCAATTCATGATTCATGATTCAATTCATGATTCATGATTCATGATTCAATTCATGATTCATGATTCATAATTCAATTCATGATTCATGATTCAATTCATGATTCATGATTCATGATTCGATTCATGATTCATGATTCAATTCATGATTCATGATTCGATTCATGATTCATGATTCATAATTCATGATTCGATTTATGATTCATGATTCATGTTTCATGATTCAATTCATGATTCATGATTCAATTCATGATTCATGATTCGATTCATGATTCATGATTCATGAATCGATTCATGATTCATGATTCGATTCATGATTCATGATTCATGATTCATGATTCATGATTCAATTCATGATTCATGATTCATGATTCGATTCATGATTCATGATTCATAATTCAATTCATGATTCATGATTCATGATTCATAATTCATGATTCATGATTTATGATTCAATTCATGATTCATGATTCATGATTCAATTCATGATTCATGATTCATGATTCGATTCATGATTCATGATTCATAATTCAATTCATGATTCATGATTCGATTCATGATTCATAATTCATGATTCATGATTTATGATTCAATTCATGATTTATGATTTATGATACAATTTATGATTCAATTCATGATTCATGATTCAATTCATGATTCATGATTCATGATTCGATTCATGATTCAATTCATGATTCATGATTCATTATTTAATTCATGATTCATGATTCATGATTCAAGATTCAATTCATGATTCATGATTCAATTCATGATTCATGATTCGATTCATGATTCATGATTCATGATTCATGATTCATGATTCATGATTCAATTCATGATTCATGATTCGATTTATGATTCATGATTCAATTCATGATTCATGATTTATGATTCAATTCATGATTCAATTGATGATTCATGATTCAATTCATGATTCATGATTCATGATTCAATTCATGATTCAATTGATGATTCATGATTCAATTGATGATTCTTGATTCATGATTCAATTCATGATTCATGATTCAATTCATGATTCATTTTATGATTCTTGATTCAATTGATGATTCATGATTCAATTCATGATTCATTTCATGATTCATGATTTAATTCATGATTCATGATTCATGATTTATTTCATGATTCATGATTCAATTCATGATTCATGATTTAATTCATGATTAATGATTCATGATGCAATTCATGATTCATGATGCAATTCATGATTTATGATTCAATTCATGATTCATGATTCAATTCATGTTTCATGATTCAATTCATGATTCATGATTCAATTCATGATTCATGATTCATGATTCAATTCATGATTAATGATTCGATTCATGATTCACGATTCGATTCATGATTCATGATTTAATTAAAGATTCATGATTCGATTTATGATTCATGGTTCAATTCATGATTCATGATTTATGATTCAATTCATGATTCAATTCATGATTCGAGATTCATGATATGATTCATGATTCATGATTCAATTCATGATTCATGATTCATGATTCATTTCATGATTCAATTCATGAATCATGATTCATGATTCATGATTCAATTCATGATTCATGATTCAAATCATGATTCAATTCATGATTCATGATTCAAATCATGATTTATGATTCAATTCATGATTCATGATTCAAATCATGATTCAATTCATGATTCATGATTCAATTCATGATTTATGATTTAATTCATGATTCATGATTCAATTCATGATTCTTGATTCATTTCATGATTCATGATTCGATTCATTATTCATGATTCATGATTCATGATTCGATTCATGATTCTTGATTCATTTCATGATTCATGATTCATGATTCATGATTCAAATCATGATTCATGTTTCGATTCATAATTCATGATTCGATTCATGATTCATGATTCGATTCATGATTAATGATTCGATTCATGATTCATAATTCATGATTCGATTCATGATTCATGATTCATGATTCAATTCATGATTCATGATTCAATTCATGATTCATGATTCGATTCATGATTCATGATTCATGTTTCACGATTTAATTCATGATTCATGATTCGATTTATGATTCATGATTCAATTCATGATTTATGATTTATGATTCAATTTATAATTCAATTCATGATTCATGATTCAATTCATGATTCATGATTCATGATTCAATTCATGATTCATGATTCATGATTCATGATTCGATTTATGATTCATGATTCAATTCATGATTCATGATTCAATTCATGATTCATGATTCAATTCATGATTCATGATTCATGATTCAATTCATGATTCATGATTCAATTCATGATTCATGATTCAATTCATGATTCTCGATTTATGATTCAATTCATGATTCAATTCATGATTCATGATTCATGATTCGATTCATGATTCATTAATCAATTCATGATTCATGATTTGATTCATGATTTATGATTCAATTCATGAATCAAGATTTATGATTCATGATTTAATTCATGATTCGTGATTCAATTCATGATTCATTTCATGATTCATGGTTCAATTTATGATTCATGATTCAATTCATGATTCATGATTTATGATTTAATTCATGAATCATGATTCATGATTCATGATTCAATTCATGATTCATGATTCGTGATTCAATTCATGATTCATTTCATGATTCATGATTCAATTCATGATTCATGATTTATGATTCAAATCATGATTTATGATTCATTATTTAATTCATGATTCATGATTCGATTCATGATTCATGATTCAATTCTTGATTCATGATTCATGATCCAATTCATGAATTATGATTCAATTCATGATTTATGATTCATGATTCAATTCATGATTCATGATTCATGATTCGATTCATGATTCATGATTCAATTCATGATTCATGATTCGATTCATGATTCATGATTCATAATTCATGATTTGATTCATGATTCATGATTCATGATTCAATTCACGATTCATGATTTAATTCATGATTCATGATTCGATTCACGATTCATGATTCAATTCATGATTCATGATTAAATGATTCAATTCATGATTCATGATTCGATTCATGATTCATGATTCATGATTCGATTCATGATTCATGATTCGATTCATGATTCATGATTCAATTCATGATTCATGATTCAATTCATGATTCATGATTTGATTTATGATTCATGATTCAATTCATGATTCATGATTTATGATTCAATTCATGATTCATGATTCGATTCATGATTCATGATTCATGATTCGATTCATGATTCATGATTCAATTCATGATTCATGATTTGATTTATGATTCATGATTCAATTCATGATTCATGATTTATGATTCAATTCATGATTCATGATTCAATTCATGATTCATGATTCGATTCATGATTCATGATTCGATTCATTATTCATGATTCATGATTCATGATTCGATTCATGATTCTTGATTCATTTCATGATTCATGATTCATGATTCATGATTCAAATCATGATTCATGTTTCGATTCATAATTCATGATTCGATTCATGATTCATGATTCGATTCATGATTAATGATTCGATTCATGATTCATAATTCATGATTCGATTCATGATTCATGATTCATGATTCAATTCATGATTCATGATTCAATTCATGATTCATGATTCGATTCATGATTCATGATTCATGTTTCACGATTTAATTCATGATTCATGATTCGATTTATGATTCATGATTCAATTCATGATTTATGATTTATGATTCAATTTATAATTCAATTCATGATTCATGATTCAATTCATGATTCATGATTCATGATTCAATTCATGATTCATGATTCATGATTCATGATTCGATTTATGATTCATGATTCAATTCATGATTCATGATTCAATTCATGATTCATGATTCAATTCATGATTCATGATTCATGATTCAATTCATGATTCATGATTCAATTCATGATTCATGATTCAATTCATGATTCTCGATTTATGATTCAATTCATGATTCAATTCATGATTCATGATTCATGATTCGATTCATGATTCATTAATCAATTCATGATTCATGATTTGATTCATGATTTATGATTCAATTCATGAATCAAGATTTATGATTCATGATTTAATTCATGATTCGTGATTCAATTCATGATTCATTTCATGATTCATGGTTCAATTTATGATTCATGATTCAATTCATGATTCATGATTTATGATTCAATTCATGAATCATGATTCATGATTCATGATTCAATTCATGATTCATGATTCGTGATTCAATTCATGATTCATTTCATGATTCATGATTCAATTCATGATTCATGATTTATGATTCAAATCATGATTTATGATTCATTATTTAATTCATGATTCATGATTCGATTCATGATTCATGATTCAATTCTTGATTCATGATTCATGATCCAATTCATGAATTATGATTCAATTCATGATTTATGATTCATGATTCAATTCATGATTCATGATTCATGATTCGATTCATGATTCATGATTCAATTCATGATTCATGATTCGATTCATGATTCATGATTCATAATTCATGATTTGATTCATGATTCATGATTCATGATTCAATTCACGATTCATGATTTAATTCATGATTCATGATTCGATTCATGATTCATGATTCAATTCATGATTCATGATTAAATGATTCAATTCATGATTCATGATTCGATTCATGATTCATGATTCATGATTCGATTCATGATTCATGATTCGATTCATGATTCATGATTCGATTCATGATTCATGATTCAATTCATGATTCATGATTCAATTCATGATTCATGATTTGATTTATGATTCATGATTCAATTCATGATTCATGATTTATGATTCAATTCATGATTCATGATTCGATTCATGATTCATGATTCATGATTCGATTCATGATTCATGATTCAATTCATGATTCATGATTTGATTTATGATTCATGATTCAATTCATGATTCATGATTTATGATTCAATTCATGATTCATGATTCAATTCATGATTCATGATTCGATTCATGATTCATGATTCATGATTCAATTCATGATTCATGATTCATGATTCAATACATGATTCATGATTCATGATTCAATTCATGATTTATGATTCAATTCATGATTCATGATTCGATTCATGATTCAATTCATGATTCATGATTCGATTCATGATTCATGATTCGATTCATGATTCATGATTCAATTCATGATTCATGATTCGATTCATGATTCATGATTCAATTCATGATTCATGATTTATGATTCAATTCATGATTCAATTCATGATTCATGATTCAATTTATGATTCATGATTCATAATTCGATTCATGATTCATGATTCAATTCATGATTCATGATTTGATTCATGATTCATGATTTGATTCATGATTCATGATTCAATTCATGATTCATTTCATGATTCATGATTCAATTCATGATTCATGATTCATGATTCATGATTGAATTCATGATTCATGATTCGATTCATGATTCATGATTCAAGATTCAATTCATGATTCATGATTCATGATTCATGATTCATGATTCATGATTCGATTCATGATTCATGATTCATGATTCAATTCATGATTCATGATTCGATTCATGATTCATGATTCATGATTCAATTCATGATTCATGATTCGATTCATGATTCATGATTATATTGATGATTTATGATTCAAATCATGATTCATGATTCATTATTTAATTCATGATTCATGATTCGATTCATGATTCATGATTCATGATTCAATTCATGATTCATGATTCATGACTCAATTCATGATTCATGATTCAATTCATGATTCATGATTCGATTCATGATTCATGATTCAATTCATGATTCATGATTCGATTCATGATTCAATTCATGATTCATGATTCAATTCATGATTCATGATTTATGATTCAATTCATGATTCAATTCATGATTCATGATTCAATTTATGATTCATGATTCATAATTCGATTCATGATTCAATTCATGATTCATGATTTGATTCATGATTCATGATTCAATTCATGATTCATGATTCATGATTCAATTCATGATTCATGATTCATGATTCATGATTCAATTCATGATTCATGATTCGATTCATGATTCATGATTCATGATTCATGATTCAATTCATGATTCATGATTCATGATTCAAGATTCAATTCATGATTCATGATTCATGATTCATGATTTATGATTCATGATTCGATTCATGATTCATGATTCATGATTCAATTCATGATTCATGATTCGATTCATGATTCATGATTCAATTCATGATTCATGATTCATTATTTAATTCATGATTCATGATTCGATTAATGATTCATGATTCAATTCATGATTCATGATTCATGATTCAATTCATGATTCATGATTCATGATTCATGATTCAATTCATGATTCTTGATTCAATTCATGATTCATGATTCAATTCATGATTCATGATTCGATTCATGATTCATGATTCATGATTCATGATTCGATTTATGATTCATGATTCAATTCATGATTCATGATTCATGATTCAATTCATGATTCATGATTCATGATTCATGATTTAATTCATGATTCATGATTCAATTCATGATTCATGATTCGATTCATGACTCATGATTCAATTCATGATTCATGATTTATGATTCAATTTATGATTCATGATTCAATTCATGATTCATGATTCGATTCATGATTCATGATTCATGATTCAATTCATGATTCATGATTCATGACTCAATTCATGATTCATGATTCAATTCATGATTCATGATTCGATTCATGATTCATGATTCAATTCATGATTCATGATTCGATTCATGATTCAATTCATGATTCATGATTCAATTCATGATTCATGATTTATGATTCAATTCATGATTCAATTCATGATTCATGATTCAATTTATGATTCATGATTCATAATTCGATTCATGATTCATGATTCAATTCATGATTCATGATTTGATTCATGATTCATGATTCAATTCATGATTCATGATTCATGATTCAATTCATGATTCATGATTCATGATTCATGATTCAATTCATGATTCATGATTCGATTCATGATTCATGATTCATGATTCATGATTCAATTCATGATTCATGATTCATGATTCAAGATTCAATTCATGATTTATGATTCATGATTCATGATTTATGATTCATGATTCGATTCATGATTCATGATTCATGATTCAATTCATGATTCATGATTCGATTCATGATTAATGATTAGATTGATGATTTATGATTCAAATCATGATTCATGATTCATTATTTAATTCATGATTCATGATTCGATTCATGATTCATGATTCAATTCATGATTCATGATTCATTATTTAATTCATGATTCATGATTCGATTAATGATTCATGATTCAATTCATGATTCATGATTCATGATTCAATTCATGATTCATGATTCATGATTCATGATTCAATTCATGATTCTTGATTCAATTCATGATTCATGATTCAATTCATGATTCATGATTCGATTCATGATTCATGATTCATGATTCATGATTCGATTTATGATTCATGATTCAATTCATGATTCATGATTCATGATTCAATTCATGATTCATGATTCATGATTCATGATTTAATTCATGATTCATGATTCAATTCATGATTCATGATTCGATTCATGACTCATGATTCAATTCATGATTCATGATTTATGATTCAATTTATGATTCATGATTTAATTCATGATTCATGATTTGATTCATGATTCATGATTCAATTCATGATTCATGATTCGATTCATGAATTATGATTCATGATTTAATTCATGATTCATGATTTATGATTCAATTCATGATTCAATTCATGATTCATAATTCAATTCATGATTCGAGATTCATGATTCGATTCATGATTCATGATTCATGATTCATGATTTGATTCATGATTCATGATTCAATTCATGATTCATGATTCGATTTATGATTCAATTCATGATTCAATTCATGATTCATGATTCAATTCATGATTCGAGATTCATGATTCGATTCATGATTCATGATTCATGATTCATGATTCATTTCATGATTCAATTCATGATTCATGATTCAATTCAGGATTCATGATTCATGATTCGATTCATGATTCATGATTCAAATTATGATTCAATTCATGATTCATGATTCATTTCATGATTCAATTCATGATTCATGATTCATGATTCATGATTCAATTCATGATTTATGATTCAATTCATGATTCATGATTCAATTCATGATTCATGATTCAATTCATGATTCATGATTCGATTCACGATTCATGATTCAATTCATGATTCATGATTAAATGATTCAATTCATGATTCATGATTCGATTCATGATTCATGATTCATGATTCATGATTCATGATTCAATTCATGATTTATGATTCAATTCATGATTCATGATTCAATTCATGATTCATGATTCGATTCACGATTCATGATTCAATTCATGATTCATGATTCATGATTCGATTCACGATTCATGATTCAATTCATGATTCATGATTAAATGATTCAATTCATGATTCATGATTCGATTCATGATTCATGATTCGATTCATGATTCATGATTCGATTCATGATTCATGATTCAATTCATGATTCATGATTCGATTCATGATTCATGATTCAATTCATGATTCATGATTTATGATTCAATTCATGATTCAATTCATGATTCATGATTCAATTTATGATTCATGATTCATAATTCGATTCATGATTCATGATTCAATTCATGATTCATGATTTGATTCATGATTCATGATTCAATTCATGATTCATTTCATGATTCATGATTCAATTCATGATTCATGATTCATGATTGAATTCATGATTCATGATTCGATTCATGATTCATGATTCATGATTCAATTCATGATTCATGATTCATGATTCAAGATTCAATTCATGATTCATGATTCATGATTCATGATTCATGATTCGATTCATGATTCATGATTAGATTGATGATTTATGATTCAAATCATGATTCATGATTCATTATTTAATTCATGATTCATGATTCGATTCATGATTCATGATTCAATTCATGATTCATGATTCAATATTTAATTCATGATTCATGATTCAATTCATGATTCATGATTCAATTCATGATTCATGATTCATGATTCAATTCATGATTCATGATTCATGATTCAATTCATGATTCATGATTCAATTCATGATTCATGATTCGATTCATGATTCATGATTCAATTCATGATTCATAATTTGATTCATGATTCATGATTCAATTCATGATTCATTTCATGATTCATGATTCAATTCATGATTCATGATTCATGATTCATGATTCAATTCATGATTCATGATTCGATTCATGATTCATGATTCATGATTCATGATTCAATTCATGATTCATGATTCATGATTCAAGATTCAATTCATGATTCATGATTCATGATTCATGATTTATGATTCATGATTCGATTCATGATTCATGATTCATGATTCAATTCATGATTCATGATTCGATTCATGATTCATGATTAGATTGATGATTTATGATTCAAATCATGATTCATGATTCATTATTTAATTCATGATTCATGATTCGATTCATGATTCATGATTCATGATTCAATTCATGATTCATGATTCATGATTCAATTCATGATTCATGATTCAATTCATGATTCATGATTCAATTCATGATTCATGATTCAATTCATGATTCATGATTCGATTCATGATTCATGATTCATGATTCGATTTATGATTCATGATTCAATTCATGATTCATGATTCATGATTCAATTCATGATTCATGATTCATGATTCATGATTTAATTCATGATTCATGATTCAATTCATGATTCATGATTCGATTCATGATTCATGATTCAATTCATGATTCATGATTTATGATTCAATTTATGATTCATGATTTAATTCATGATTCATGATTTGATTCATGATTCGATTCATGATTCATGATTCATGATTCAAATTATGATTCAATTCATGATTCATGATTCATTTCATGATTCAATTCATGATTCATGATTCATGATTCATGATTCAATTCATGATTTATGATTCAATTCATGATTCATGATTCAATTCATGATTCATGATTCAATTCATGATTCATGATTTATGATTCAATTTATGATTCATGATTTAATTCATGATTCATGATTTGATTCATGATTCGATTCATGATTCATGATTCATGATTCAAATTATGATTCAATTCATGATTCATGATTCATTTCATGATTCAATTCATGATTCATGATTCATGATTCATGATTCAATTCATGATTTATGATTCGATTCACGATTCATGATTGAATTCATGATTCATGATTAAATGATTGAATTCCTGATTCATGATTCGATCATGATTCATGATTCATGATTCATGATTCATGATTCAATTCATGATTTATGATTCAATTCATGATTCATGATTCAATTCATGATTCATGATTAGATTCACGATTCATGATTCAATTCATGATTCATGATTCATGATTCGATTCACGATTCATGATTCAATTCATGATTCATGATTAAATGATTCAATTCATGATTCATGATTCGATTCATGATTCATGATTCGATTCATGATTCATGATTCGATTCATGATTCATGATTCAATTCATGATTCATGATTCGATTCATGATTCATGATTCAATTCATGATTCATGATTTATGATTCAATTCATGATTCAATTCATGATTCATGATTCAATTTATGATTCATGATTCATAATTCGATTCATGATTCATGATTCATGATTCATGATTCAATTCATGATTCATGATTCATGATTCAAGATTCAATTCATGATTCATGATTCATGATTCATGATTCATGATTCGATTCATGATTCATGATTCATGATTCAATTCATGATTCATGATTCGATTCATGATTCATGATTAGATTGATGATTCATGATTCAATTCATGATTCATGATTCATGATTCATGATTGAATTCATGATTCATGATTCGATTCATGATTCATGATTCATGATTCATGATTCAATTCATGATTCATGATTCATGATTCAAGATTCAATTCATGATTCATGATTCATGATTCATGATTCATGATTCGATTCATGATTCATGATTCATGATTCAATTCATGATTCATGATTCGATTCATGATTCATGATTAGATTGATGATTTATGATTCAAATCATGATTCATGATTCATTATTTAATTCATGATTCATGATTCGATTCATGATCCATGATTCAATTCATGATTCATGATTCATTATTTAATTCATGATTCATGATTCATGATTTAATTCATGATTCATGATTCAATTTATGATTCATGATTCATGATTCATGATTCAATTCATGATTCATGATTCAATTCATGATTCATGATACGATTCATGATTCATGATTCAATTCATGATTCATGATTTGATTCATGATTCATGATTCAATTCATGATTCATTTCATGATTCATGATTCAATTCATGATTCATGATTCATGATTTATGATTGAATTCATGATTCATGATTCGATTCATGATTCATGATTCATGATTCAATTCATGATTCATGATTCATGATTCAAGATTCAAATCATGATTCATGATTCATGATTCATGATTTATGATTCATGATTCGATTCATGATTCAAGATTCAATTCATGATTCATGATTCATGATTCATGATTTATGATTCATGATTCGATTCATGATTCATGATTCATGATTCAATTCATGATTCATGATTTGATTCATGATTCATGATTAGATTGATGATTTATGATTCAAATCATGATTCATGATTCATTATTTAATTCATGATTCATGATTCGATTCATGATTCATGATTCAATTCATGATTCATGATTCATGATTCAATTCATGATTCATGATTTGATTTATGATTCATGATTCAATTCATGATTCATGATTTATGATTCAATTCATGATTCATGATTCAATTCATGATTCATGATTCGATTCATGATTCATGATTCATGATTCAATTCATGATTCATGATTCATGATTCAATACATGATTCATGATTCATGATTCAATACATGATTTATGATTCAATTCATGATTCATGATTCGATTCATGATTCAATTCATGATTCATGATTCGATTCATGATTCATGATTCGACTCATGATTCATGATTCAATTCATGATTCATGATTCGATTCATGATTCATGATTCAATTCATGATTCATGATTTATGATTCAATTCATGATTCAATTCATGATTCATGATTCAATTTATGATTCATGATTCATAATTCGATTCATGATTCATGATTCAATTCATGATTCATGATTTGATTCATGATTCATGATTTGATTCATGATTCAATTCATGATTCATTTCATGATTCATGATTCAATTCATGATTCATGATTCATGATTCAAGATTCAATTCATGATTCATGATTCATGATTCATGATTCATGATTCATGATTCGATTCATGATTCATGATTCATGATTCATGATTTGATTCATGATTCATGATTCAATTCATGATTCATGATTCGATTTATGATTCAATTCATGATTCAATTCATGATTCATGATTCAATTCATGATTCGAGATTCATGATTCGATTCATGATTCATGATTCATGATTCATGATTCATTTCATGATTCAATTCATGATTCATGATTCAATAAAGGATTCATGATTCATGATTCGATTCATGATTCATGATTCATGATTCAAATTATGATTCAATTCATGATTCATGATTCATTTCATGATTCAATTCATGATTCATGATTCATGATTCATGATTCAATTCATGATTTATGATTCAATTCATGATTCATGATTCAATTCATGATTCATGATTCAATTCATGATTCATGATTAAATGATTCAATTCATGATTCATGATTCGATTCATGATTCATGATTCATGATTCATGATTCATGATTCAATTCATGATTTATGATTCAATTCATGATTCATGATTCAATTCATGATTCATGATTCGATTCACGATTCATGATTCAATTCATGATTCATGATTCATGATTCGATTCACGATTCATGATTCAATTCATGATTCATGATTAAATGATTCAATTCATGATTCATGATTCGATTCATGATTCATGATTCGATTCATGATTCATGATTCGATTCATGATTCATGATTCAATTCATGATTCATGATTCGATTCATGATTCATGATTCAATTCATGATTCATGATTTATGATTCAATTCATGATTCAATTCATGATTCATGATTCAATTTATGATTCATGATTCATAATTCGATTCATGATTCATGATTCAATTCATGATTCATGATTTGATTCATGATTCATGATTCAATTCATGATTCATTTCATGATTCATGATTCAATTCATGATTCATGATTCATGATTGAATTCATAATTCATGATTCGATTCATGATTCATGATTCATGATTCAATTCATGATTCATGATTCATGATTCAAGATTCAATTCATGATTCATGATTCATGATTCATGATTCATGATTCGATTCATGATTCATGATTAGATTGATGATTTATGATTCAAATCATGATTCATGATTCATTATTTAATTCATGATTCATGATTCGATTCATGATTCATGATTCAATTCATGATTCATGATTCAATATTTAATTCATGATTCATGATTCAATTCATGATTCATGATTCAATTCATGATTCATGATTCATGATTCAATTCATGATTCATGATTCATGATTCAATTCATGATTCATGATTCAATTCATGATTCATGATTCGATTCATGATTCATGATTCAATTCATGATTCATAATTTGATTCATGATTCATGATTCAATTCATGATTCATTTCATGATTCATGATTCAATTCATGATTCATGATTCATGATTCATGATTCAATTCATGATTCATGATTCGATTCATGATTCATGATTCATGATTCATGATTCAATTCATGATTCATGATTCATGATTCAAGATTCAATTCATGATTCATGATTCATGATTCATGATTTATGATTCATGATTCGATTCATGATTCATGATTCATGATTCAATTCATGATTCATGATTCGATTCATGATTCATGATTAGATTGATGATTTATGATTCAAATCATGATTCATGATTCATTATTTAATTCATGATTCATGATTCAATTCATGATTCATGATTCATGATTCATGATTCAATTCATGATTCATGATTCAATTCATGATTCATGATTCGATTCATGATTCATGATTCATGATTCGATTTATGATTCATGATTCAATTCATTATTCATGATTCATGATTCAATTCATGATTCATGATTCATGATTTAATTCATGATTCATGATTCAATTCATGATTCATGATTCGATTCATGATTCATGATTCAATTCATGATTCATGATTTATGATTCAATTTATGATTCATGATTTAATTCATGATTCATGATTTGATTCATGATTCGATTCATGATTCATGATTCATGATTCAAATTATGATTCAATTCATGATTCATGATTCATTTCATGATTCAATTCATGATTCATGATTCATGATTCATGATTCAATTCATGATTTATGATTCAATTCATGATTCATGATTCAATTCATGATTCATGATTCAATTCATGATTCATGATTTATGATTCAATTTATGATTCATGATTTAATTCATGATTCATGATTTGATTCATGATTCGATTCATGATTCATGATTCATGATTCAAATTATGATTCAATTCATGATTCATGATTCATTTCATGATTCAATTCATGATTCATGATTCATGATTCATGATTCAATTCATGATTTATGATTCGATTCACGATTCATGATTCAATTCATGATTCATGATTAAATGATTGAATTCATGATTCATGATTCGATTCATGATTCATGATTCATGATTCATGATTCAATTCATGATTTATGATTCAATTCATGATTCATGATTCAATTCATGATTCATGATTAGATTCACGATTCATGATTCAATTCATGATTCATGATTCATGATTCGATTCACGATTCATGATTCAATTCATGATTCATGATTAAATGATTCAATTCATGATTCATGATTCGATTCATGATTCATGATTCGATTCATGATTCATGATTCGATTCATGATTCATGATTCAATTCATGATTCATGATTCGATTCATGATTCATGATTCAATTCATGATTCATGATTTATGATTCAATTCATGATTCAATTCATGATTCATGATTCAATTTATGATTCATGATTCATAATTCGATTCATGATTCATGATTCAATTCATGATTCATGATTTGATTCATGATTCATGATTCAAATCATGATTCATTTCATGATTCATGATTCAATTCATGATTCATGATTCATGATTCATGATTGAATTCATGATTCATGATTCGATTCATGATTCATGATTCGATTCATGATTCATGATTCATGATTCATGATTCAATTCATGATTCATGATTCATGATTCAAGATTCAATTCATGATTCAA
>NW_027446970.1:0-40346 GCF_038048845.1 Mixophyes fleayi | reverse complement strand
TTTTATTTCATGATTCAATTCATGGTTCATGAATCTTGATTCAATTCATGATTTATTTCATGATTCATGATTCGATTCATGATTCATGATTCATGATTCAATTCATGATTCAATTCATTATTTATTTTATGATTCATGATTCGATTCATGAATCATGATTCATGATTCGATTCATGAATCATGATTCATGATTCAATTCATGATTCATGATTCAATTCGTGATTCATGATTCAATTAATGATTCATGATTCATTTCATGAGTCATTTCATGATTCATGATTCCTGATTCAATTCATGATTCATGATTCAATTCATGATTCATGATTCATTTCATGATTCATGATTCAATTCATGTTTCGATTCATGATTTATGATTCAATTCATGATTCATGATTCATGATTCAATTCATGATTCATGATTCATGATTCGAATTATGATTCATGATTAAATTCATGATTCATGATTTATGATTCAATTCATGATTCATGATTTATTTCATGATTCAATTCATGGTTCATGAATCTTGATTCAATTCATGATTTATTTCATGATTCATGATTCGATTCATGATTCATAATTCAATTCTTGATTTATGATTCATGATTCATAATTTAATTCATGATTCATGATTCAATTCATGATTCATGATTCGATTCATGATTCATGATTTATGATTCAATTCATGGTTCATGAATCTTTATTGAATTCATGATTTATTTCATGATTCATGATTCGATTCATGATTCATGATTCAATTCATGATTCAATTCATGATTTATTTCATAATTCATGATTCGATTCATGATTCATGATTCATGATTCAATTCATGATTCAATTCATGATTATGATTTAATTAATGTTTCATGATTCATGATTTAATTCCTGATTCCTGATTCATGATTCATGATTCGATTTATAATTCATGATTCAATTCATGATGCATGATTCAATTCGTGATTCATGATTTAACTCATGATTCATAATTCATTTCATGATTCATTTCATGATTCATGATTCCTGATTCAATTCATTATTCATGATTCAATACATGATTCATGATTCATTCCATGATTCATGATTCAATTCATGATTCAATTCATGATTCAATTTATGATTCATAATTCATGATTCAATTCATGATTCAATTTATGATTCATGATTCATGATTCAATTCATGATTCATGATTCATGATTCGATTCATGATTCATGATTCAATTCATGATTCATGATTCAATTCATAATTCGTGATTCATGATTCATGATTCAATTCATGATTCATGATTCGATTCATGATTCATGATTCATGATTCAATTCTTGATTCATGATTCAATTCATGATTCATGATTCATTTCATGATTCATTTCATGATTCATGATTCAATTCAAGAATCATGATTCAATTCATGATTCATATCATGATTCATGATTAATGATTCAATTCATGATTCAATATATGATTCAACTTATGATTTATAATTCATGATTCAATTCATGATTCAATTCATGATTCATGATTCATGATTCAATTCATGATTCATGATTCAATTCATGATTAATGATTCGATTCATGATTCAACATTCATCATTCAATTCATGATTCATGATTCAATTCATGATTCAATTCATGATTTATTTCATGATTCATGATTCGATTCATGATTCATGATTCATGATTCAATTCATGATTCAATTCATAATTTATGATTCAATTCATGATTCATGATGCATGATTCAAATCGTGATTGATGATTCAATTCATGATTCATGATTCATTTCATGATTCATTTCATGATTCATGATTCCTGATTCAATTCATGATTCATGATTCAATTCATGATTCATGATTCATTTCATGATTCATGATTCAATTCATGATTAAATTCATGATTCAATTTATGATTCATAGTTCATGATTCAATTCATGATTCAATTTATGATTCATGATTCATGATTCAATTCATGATTCATTTCATGATTCATGATTCAATTCAAGATTCATGATTCAATTCATGATTCATTTCATGATTCATTTCATTATCCATGATTCCTGATTCAATTCATGATTCATGATTCAATTCATGATTCTTGATTCATTTCATGATTCATGATTCATGATTCAATTCATAATTCATGATTCATGATTCAATTCATGACTCATGATTCAATTCATGAATCATGAATCGATTCATGATTCATGATTCAATTCATGATTCAATTCTTGTTTCAATTAATAATTCAATTCATAATTCATGATTTAATTCATGATTCATGATTCATGATTCAATGCATGATTCATGATTCATGATTCAATGCATTGATTCAATTCTTGATTCAATTCATGATTAAATTCATGATTCATGATTCGATTCATGATTCATGTTTGAATTCATGATTCAATTCATGATTCATTTCATGATTCATGATTCAATTCATGATTCATGATTCAATTCATGATTCATGATTCGATTCATGATTCATGATTCATGATTCATGATTTAATTTATGATTCATGACTCATGATTCAATTCATAATTCATGATTCATGATTCAATTCATGATTCATGATTCAATTCATGATTCATGATTCGATTCATGATTCATAATTCAATTCATGATTCATGATTCATGATTCAATTCATGATTCGATTCATGATTCATGATTCAATTCATGATTCATGATTCGATTCATGATTCATGATTCATGATTCAATTCATGATTCATGATTCATGATTCAATTCATGATTCGATTCATGATTCATGATTCATGATTCGATATATGATTCATGATTAAATTCATGATTCATAATTTATGATTCAATTCATGATTCATGACATATGATTCAATTCATGATTCGATTCATGATTCATGATTCAATTCATGATTCATGATTTGATTCATAATTCATAATTCAATTTTTAATTCATGATTCGATTCATGATTCATGATTAAATTTATGATTCATGATTTATGATTCAATTCATGATTCATGATTTATTTCATGATTCAATTCATGGTTCATGAATCTTGATTTAATTCATGATTTATTTCATGATTCATGATTCGATTCATAATTCATGATTCATGATTCAATTCATGATTCAATTCATTATTTATTTCATGATTCATGATTCAATTCATGATTCAATTCAGGATTTATGATTCAATTCATGATTCATGATTCATTTCATGATTCATTTCATGATTCATTTCATGATTCATGATTCGATTTATGATTCATGATTCAATTCATGATGCATGATTCAATTCGTGATTTATGATTCAATTCATGATTCATGATTCATTTCATGATTAATTTCATGATTCATTTCATGATTCATGATTCCTGTTTCAATTCATGATTCATGATTCAATTCATGATTCATTTCATGATTTAATTCATGATTCATTTCATGATTTATTTCATGATTCAATTCATGGTTCATGAATCTTGATTCATTTCATGATTTATTTCATGATTCATGATTTGATTCATGATTCATGATTCATGATTCAATTCATGATTCAATTCTTGATTTATTTCATGATTCATGATTCGATTCATGATTCATGATTCAATTCTTGATTTATGATTCATGATTCATGATTTAATTCATGATTAATGTTTTAATTCATGATTCATGATTCGATTCATGATTCATGATTCAATTCATGATTCATGATTCAATTCTTGAATCATGATTCATGATTCGAATTATGATTCATGATTAAATTCATGGTTCATGATTTATGATTCAATTCATGGTTCATAAATCTTTATTCAATTCATGATTTATTTCATGATTCATGATTCGATTCATGATTCATGATTCAATTCATGATTCAATTCATTATTTATTTCATAATTCATGATTCGATTCATGATTCATGATTCAATTCATGATTCAATTCATGATTTTATGATTCAATTCTTGATTTATGATTCATGATTTAATTCCTGATTTATGATTCATGATTCGATTTATAATTCATGATTCATTTCATGATTCATGATTCAATTCAAGATTCATGATTCAATTCATGATTCATTTCATGATTCATGATTAATGATTCAATTCATGATTCAATTCATGATTCAACTTATGATTTATAATTCATGATTCAATTCATGATTCAATTCATGATTCATGATTCAATTCATGATTCATGATTCAATTCATGATTCATGATTCGATTCATGATTCATCATTCATCATTCAATTCATGATTCATGATTCAATTCATGATTCAATTTATGATTCATGATTCCTGATTCAATTCATGATTCATGGTTCAATTCATGATTCATGATTCAATTCATGATTCAATTCATGATTCAATTTATGATTGATGATTCAATTCAAGATTCATGATTCAATTCATGATTCGACCCATGATTCATGAGTCAATTCATAAATTCATGATTCAATTCATGATTCATGATTCAATTCTTGATTCATGATTCATGATTTGAATTATGATTCATGATTTGAATTATGATTCATGATTAAATTCATGATTCATGATTTATGATTCAATTCATGATTCATGATTTATTTCAAGATTCAATTCATGGTTCATGAATCTTGATTCAATTCATGATTCATGATTCATTTCATGATTCATGATTTAATTTATGATTCATGACTCATGATTCAATTCATAATTCATGATTCATGATTCAATTCATGATTCATGATTCAATTCATGATTCATGATTCAATTCATGATTCATAATTCAATTCATGATTCATGATTCAATTCATGATTCGATTCATGATTCATGATTCAATTCATGATTCATGATTCAATTCATGAGTCATGATTCATGATTCAATTCATGATTCATGATTCATGATTCGATTCATGATTCATGATTCATGATTCGATTCATGATTCATGATTCATGATTCAATTCATGATTCATGATTCATGATTCAATTCATGATTCGATTCATGATTCATGATTCATGATTCGATATATGATTCATGATTAAATTCATGATTCATAATTTATGATTCAATTCATGATTCATGATTCATGATTCGATATATGATTCATGATTAAATTCATGATTCATAATATATGATTCAATTCATGATTCATGATTCATGATTCAATTCATGATTCGATTCATGATTCATGATTCAATTCATGATTCATGATTTGATTCATGATTCATGATTCAATTTTTAATTCATGATTCGATTCACGATTCATGATTAAATTTATGATTCATGATTTATGATTCAATTCATGATTCATGATTTATTTCATGATTCAATTCATGGTTCATGAATCTTGATTCAATTCATGATTTATTTCATGATTCATGATTCGATTCATGATTCATGATTCATGATTCAATTCATGATTCAATTCATTATTTATTTTATGATTCATGATTCGATTCATGAATCATGATTCATGATTCGATTCATGAATCATGATTCATGATTCAATTCATGATTCATGATTCAATTCGTGATTCATGATTCAATTAATGATTCATGATTCATTTCATGAGTCATTTCATGATTCATGATTCCTGATTCAATTCATGATTCATGATTCAATTCATGATTCATGATTCATTTCATGATTCATGATTCAATTCATGTTTCGATTCATGATTTATGATTCAATTCATGATTCATGATTCATGATTCAATTCATGATTCATGATTCATGATTCGAATTATGATTCATGATTAAATTCATGATTCATGATTTATGATTCAATTCATGATTCATGATTTATTTCATGATTCAATTCATGGTTCATGAATCTTGATTCAATTCATGATTTATTTCATGATTCATGATTCGATTCATGATTCATAATTCAATTCTTGATTTATGATTCATGATTCATAATTTAATTCATGATTCATGATTCAATTCATGATTCATGATTCGATTCATGATTCATGATTTATGATTCAATTCATGGTTCATGAATCTTTATTGAATTCATGATTTATTTCATGATTCATGATTCGATTCATGATTCATGATTCAATTCATGATTCAATTCATGATTTATTTCATAATTCATGATTCGATTCATGATTCATGATTCATGATTCAATTCATGATTCAATTCATGATTTATGATTTAATTAATGTTTCATGATTCATGATTTAATTCCTGATTCCTGATTCATGATTCATGATTCGATTTATAATTCATGATTCAATTCATGATGCATGATTCAATTCGTGATTCATGATTTAACTCATGATTCATAATTCATTTCATGATTCATTTCATGATTCATGATTCCTGATTCAATTCATTATTCATGATTCAATACATGATTCATGATTCATTCCATGATTCATGATTCAATTCATGATTCAATTCATGATTCAATTTATGATTCATAATTCATGATTCAATTCATGATTCAATTTATGATTCATGATTCATGATTCAATTCATGATTCATGATTCATGATTCGATTCATGATTCATGATTCAATTCATGATTCATGATTCAATTCATAATTCGTGATTCATGATTCATGATTCAATTCATGATTCATGATTCGATTCATGATTCATGATTCATGATTCAATTCTTGATTCATGATTCAATTCATGATTCATGATTCATTTCATGATTCATTTCATGATTCATGATTCAATTCAAGAATCATGATTCAATTCATGATTCATTTCATGATTCATGATTAATGATTCAATTCATGATTCAATATATGATTCAACTTATGATTTATAATTCATGATTCAATTCATGATTCAATTCATGATTCATGATTCATGATTCAATTCATGATTCATGATTCAATTCATGATTAATGATTCGATTCATGATTCAACATTCATCATTCAATTCATGATTCATGATTCAATTCATGATTCAATTCATGATTTATTTCATGATTCATGATTCGATTCATGATTCATGATTCATGATTCAATTCATGATTCAATTCATAATTTATGATTCAATTCATGATTCATGATGCATGATTCAAATCGTGATTGATGATTCAATTCATGATTCATGATTCATTTCATGATTCATTTCATGATTCATGATTCCTGATTCAATTCATGATTCATGATTCAATTCATGATTCATGATTCATTTCATGATTCATGATTCAATTCATGATTAAATTCATGATTCAATTTATGATTCATAGTTCATGATTCAATTCATGATTCAATTTATGATTCATGATTCATGATTCAATTCATGATTCATTTCATGATTCATGATTCAATTCAAGATTCATGATTCAATTCATGATTCATTTCATGATTCATTTCATTATCCATGATTCCTGATTCAATTCATGATTCATGATTCAATTCATGATTCTTGATTCATTTCATGATTCATGATTCATGATTCAATTCATAATTCATGATTCATGATTCAATTCATGACTCATGATTCAATTCATGAATCATGAATCGATTCATGATTCATGATTCAATTCATGATTCAATTCTTGTTTCAATTAATAATTCAATTCATAATTCATGATTTAATTCATGATTCATGATTCATGATTCAATGCATGATTCATGATTCATGATTCAATGCATGATTCAATTCTTGATTCAATTCATGATTAAATTCATGATTCATGATTCGATTCATGATTCATGTTTGAATTCATGATTCAATTCATGATTCATTTCATGATTCATGATTCAATTCATGATTCATGATTCAATTCATGATTCATGATTCGATTCATGATTCATGATTCATGATTCATGATTTAATTTATGATTCATGACTCATGATTCAATTCATAATTCATGATTCATGATTCAATTCATGATTCATGATTCAATTCATGATTCATGATTCGATTCATGATTCATAATTCAATTCATGATTCATGATTCATGATTCAATTCATGATTCGATTCATGATTCATGATTCAATTCATGATTCATGATTCAATTCATGAGTCATGATTCATGATTCAATTCATGATTCATGATCCATGATTCGATTCATGATTCATGATTCATGATTCGATTCATGATTCATGATTCATGATTCAATTCATGATTCATGATTCAATTCATGATTCGATTCATGATTCATGATTCATGATTCGATATATGATTCATGATTAAATTCATGATTCATAATTTATGATTCAATTCATGATTCATGACATATGATTCAATTCATGATTCGATTCATGATTCATGATTCAATTCATGATTCATGATTTGATTCATAATTCATAATTCAATTTTTAATTCATGATTCGATTCATGATTCATGATTAAATTTATGATTCATGATTTATGATTCAATTCATGATTCATGATTTATTTCATGATTCAATTCATGGTTTATGAATCTTGATTTAATTCATGATTTATTTCATGATTCATGATTCGATTCATAATTCATGATTCATGATTCAATTCATGATTCAATTCATTATTTATTTCATGATTCATGATTCAATTCATGATTCAATTCAGGATTTATGATTCAATTCATGATTCATGATTCATTTCATGATTCATTTCATGATTCATTTCATGATTCATGATTCGATTTATGATTCATGATTCAATTCATGATGCATGATTCAATTCGTGATTTATGATTCAATTCATGATTCATGATTCATTTCATGATTAATTTCATGATTCATTTCATGATTCATGATTCCTGTTTCAATTCATGATTCATGATTCAATTCATGATTCATTTCATGATTTAATTCATGATTCATTTCATGATTTATTTCATGATTCAATTCATGGTTCATGAATCTTGATTCATTTCATGATTTATTTCATGATTCATGATTTGATTCATGATTCATGATTCATGATTCAATTCATGATTCAATTCTTGATTTATTTCATGATTCATGATTCGATTCATGATTCATGATTCAATTCTTGATTTATGATTCATGATTCATGATTTAATTCATGATTAATGTTTTAATTCATGATTCATGATTCGATTCATGATTCATGATTCAATTCATGATTCATGATTCAATTCTTGAATCATGATTCATGATTCGAATTATGATTCATGATTAAATTCATGGTTCATGATTTATGATTCAATTCATGGTTCATAAATCTTTATTCAATTCATGATTTATTTCATGATTCATGATTCGATTCATGATTCATGATTCAATTCATGATTCAATTCATTATTTATTTCATAATTCATGATTCGATTCATGATTCATGATTCAATTCATGATTCAATTCATGATTTATGATTCAATTCTTGATTTATGATTCATGATTTAATTCCTGATTTATGATTCATGATTCGATTTATAATTCATGATTCATTTCATGATTCATGATTCAATTCAAGATTCATGATTCAATTCATGATTCATTTCATGATTCATGATTAATGATTCAATTCATGATTCAATTCATGATTCAACTTATGATTTATAATTCATGATTCAATTCATGATTCAATTCATGATTCATGATTCAATTCATGATTCATGATTCAATTCATGATTCATGATTCGATTCATGATTCATCATTCATCATTCAATTCATGATTCATGATTCAATTCATGATTCAATTTATGATTCATGATTCCTGATTCAATTCATGATTCATGGTTCAATTCATGATTCATGATTCAATTCATGATTCAATTCATGATTCAATTTATGATTCATGATTCAATTCAAGATTCATGATTCAATTCATGATTCGACCCATGATTCATGAGTCAATTCATAAATTCATGATTCAATTCATGATTCATGATTCAATTCTTGATTCATGATTCATGATTTGAATTATGATTCATGATTTGAATTATGATTCATGATTAAATTCATGATTCATGATTTATGATTCAATTCATGATTCATGATTTATTTCAAGATTCAATTCATGGTTCATGAATCTTGATTCAATTCATGATTTATTTCATGATTCATGATTCGATTCATGATTCATGATTCAATTCATGATTCAATTCATGATTCATGATTTGATTCATGATTCATAATTCAATTCTTGATTCATGAATCATGATTTAATTCATGATTCATGATTCAATTCATGATTCATGATTCGATTCATGATTCATGATTCGATTCATGATTCATGATTCAATTCATGATTCATGATTCAATTCTTGAATCATGATTCATGATTCGAATTATGATTCATGATTAAATTCATGATTCATAATTTATGATTCAATTCATGGTTCATGACCCTTTATTCAATTCATGATTTATTTCATGATTCATGATTTGATTCATGATTCATGATTCATGATTCAATTCATGATTCAATTCATGATTTATTTCATAATTCATGATTCGATTCATGATTCATTATTCATGATTCAATTCATGATTTATGATTTAATTCATGATTCATGATTCATGAGTTAATTCCTGATTCATGATTCATGATTCAATTCATGAATTATGATTCATTTCATGATTCATGATTTAATTTATGATTCATGACTCATGATTCAATTCATAATACAGGATTCATGATTCAATTCATGATTCATGATTCGATTCATGATTCATGATTCAATTCATGATTCATGATTCATTTCATAATTCATGATTCATTTCATGATTCAATTCATGATTCATGATTCGATTCATGATTCATGATTCAATTCATGATTCATGATTCATTTCATAATTCATGATTCATTTCATGATTCATGACTCATGATTCAATTCATAATTCATGATTCATGATTCAATTCATGATTCATGATTCAATTCATGATTCATGATTCAATTCATGATTCATAATTCAATTCATGATTCATGATTCATGATTCAATTCATGATTCGATTCATGATTCATGATTCAATTCATGATTCATAATTCAATTCATGATTCATGATTCATGATTCAATTCATGATTCGATTCATGATTCATGATTCAATTCATGATTCATGATTCAATTCATGAGTCATGATTCATGATTCAATTCATGATTCATGATTCATGATTCAATTCATGATTCATGATTCATGATTCGATTCATGATTCATGATTCATGATTCAATTCATGATTCATGATTCATGATTCAATTCATGATTCATGATTCATGATTCAATTCATGATTCGATTCATGATTCATGATTCAATTCATGATTCATGATTTGATTCATGATTCATGATTCAATTTCTAATTTATGATTCGATTCACGATTCATGATTAAATTTATGATTCATGATTTATGATTCAATTCATGATTCATGATTTATTTCATGATTCAATTCATGGTTCATGAATCTTGATTCAATTCATGATTTATTTCATGATTCATGATTCAATTCATGATTCATGATTCATGATTCAATTCATGATTCAATTCATTATTTATTTTATGATTCATGATTCGATTCATGAATCATGAATCATGATTCGATTCATGAATCATGATTCATGATTCAATTCATGATTCATGATTCAATTCGTGATTCATGATTCAATTAATGATTCATGATTCATTTCATGAGTCATTTCATGATTCATTTCATGATTCATGATTCCTGATTCAATTCATGATTCATGATTCAATTCATGATTCATGATTCATTTCATGATTCATGATTCAATTCATGTTTCGATTCATGATTTATGATTCAATTCATGATTCATGATTCATGATTCAATTCATGATTCATGATTCATGATTCGAATTATGATTCATGATTAAATTCATGATTCATGATTTATGATTCAATTCATGATTCATGATTTATTTCATGATTCAATTCATGGTTCATTAATCTTGATTCAATTCATGATTTATTTCATGATTCATGATTCGATTCATGATTCATAATTCAATTCTTGATTTATGATTCATGATTCATAATTTAATTCATGATTCATGATTCAATTCATGATTCATGATTCGATTCATGATTCATGATTTATGATTCAATTCATGGTTCATGAATCTTTATTGAATTCATGATTTATTTCATGATTCATGATTCGATTCATGACTCATGATTCAATTCATAATACAGGATTCATGATTCAATTCATGATTCATGATTCGATTCATGATTCATGATTCATGATTCAATTCATGATTCATGATTCATGATTCAATTCATGATTCATGATTCATTTCATGATTCATGATTTAATTTATGATTCATGACTCATGATTCAATTCATAATTCATGATTCATGATTCAATTCATGATTCATGATTCAATTCATGATTCATGATTCAATTCATGATTCATAATTCAATTCATGATTCATGATTCATGATTCAATTCATGATTCGATTCATGATTCATGATTCAATTCATGATTCATGATTCAATTCATGAGTCATGATTCATGATTCAATTCATGATTCATGATTCATGATTCGATTCATGATTCATGATTCATGATTCAATTCATGATTCATGATTCATGATTCAATTCATGATTCATGATTCATGATTCAATTCATGATTCGATTCATGATTCATGATTCATGATTCGATATATGATTCATGATTAAATTCATGATTCATAATTTATGATTCAATTCATGATTCATGATTCATGATTCGATATATGATTCATGATTAAATTCATGATTCATAATATATGATTCAATTCATGATTCATGATTCATGATTCAATTCATGATTCGATTCATGATTCATGATTCAATTCATGATTCATGATTTGATTCATGATTCATGATTCAATTTTTAATTTATGATTCGATTCACGATTCATGATTAAATTTATGATTCATGATTTATGATTCAATTCATGATTCATGATTTATTTCATGATTCAATTCATGGTTCATGAATCTTGATTCAATTCATGATTTATTTCATGATTCATGATTCGATTCATGATTCATGATTCATGATTCAATTCATGATTCAATTCATTATTTATTTTATGATTCATGATTCGATTCATGAATCATGAATCATGATTCGATTCATGAATCATGATTCATGATTCAATTCATGATTCATGATTCAATTCGTGATTCATGATTCAATTAATGATTCATGATTCATTTCATGAGTCATTTCATGATTCATTTCATGATTCATGATTCCTGATTCAATTCATGATTCATGATTCAATTCATGATTCATGATTCATTTCATGATTCATGATTCAATTCATGTTTCGATTCATGATTTATGATTAAATTCATGATTCATGATTCATGATTCAATTCATGATTCATGATTCATGATTCGAATTATGATTCATGATTAAATTCATGATTCATGATTTATGATTCAATTCATGATTCATGATTTATTTCATGATTCAATTCATGGTTCATTAATCTTGATTCAATTCATGATTTATTTCATGATTCATGATTCGATTCATGATTCATAATTCAATTCTTGATTTATGATTCATGATTCATAATTTAATTCATGATTCATGATTCAATTCATGATTCATGATTCGATTCATGATTCATGATTTATGATTCAATTCATGGTTCATGAATCTTTATTGAATTCATGATTTATTTCATGATTCATGATTCGATTCATGACTCATGATTCAATTCATAATACAGGATTCATGATTCAATTCATGATTCATGATTCGATTCATGATTCATGATTCATGATTCAATTCATGATTCATGATTCATTTCATGATTCATGATTTAATTTATGATTCATGACTCATGATTCAATTCATAATTCATGATTCATGATTCAATTCATGATTCATGATTCAATTCATGATTCATGATTCAATTCATGATTCATAATTCAATTCATGATTCATGATTCATGATTCAATTCATGATTCGATTCATGATTCATGATTCAATTCATGATTCATGATTCAATTCATGAGTCATGATTCATGATTCAATTCATGATTCATGATTCATGATTCGATTCATGATTCATGATTCATGATTCAATTCATGATTCATGATTCATGATTCAATTCATGATTCGATTCATGATTCATGATTCAATTCATGATTCATGATTAAATTCATGATTCATAATTTATGATTCAATTCATGATTCATGATTCATGATTCGATATATGATTCATGATTAAATTCATGATTCATAATATATGATTCAATTCATGATTCATGATTCATGATTCAATTCATGATTCGATTCATGATTCATGATTCAATTCATGATTCATGATTTGATTCATGATTCATGATTCAATTTTTAATTCATGATTCGATTCACGATTCATGATTAAATTTATGATTCATGATTTATGATTCAATTCATGATTCATGATTTATTTCATGATTCAATTCATGGTTCATGAATCTTGATTCAATTCATGATTTATTTCATGATTCATGATTCGATTCATGATTCATGATTCATGATTCAATTCATGATTCAATTCATTATTTATTTTATGATTCATGATTCGATTCATGAATCATGATTCATGATTCGATTCATGAATCATGATTCATGATTCAATTCATGATTCATGATTCAATTCGTGATTCATGATTCAATTAATGATTCATGATTCATTTCATGAGTCATTTCATGATTCATGATTCCTGATTCAATTCATGATTCATGATTCAATTCATGATTCATGATTCATTTCATGATTCATGATTCAATTCATGTTTCGATTCATGATTTATGATTCAATTCATGATTCATGATTCATGATTCAATTCATGATTCATGATTCATGATTCGAATTATGATTCATGATTAAATTCATGATTCATGATTTATGATTCAATTCATGATTCATGATTTATTTCATGATTCAATTCATGGTTCATGAATCTTGATTCAATTCATGATTTATTTCATGATTCATGATTCGATTCATGATTCATAATTCAATTCTTGATTTATGATTCATGATTCATAATTTAATTCATGATTCATGATTCAATTCATGATTCATGATTCGATTCATGATTCATGATTTATGATTCAATTCATGGTTCATGAATCTTTATTGAATTCATGATTTATTTCATGATTCATGATTTGATTCATGATTCATGATTCAATTCATGATTCAATTCATGATTTATTTCATAATTCATGATTCGATTCATGATTCATGATTCATGATTCAATTCATGATTCAATTCATGATTTATGATTTAATTAATGTTTCATGATTCATGATTTAATTCCTGATTCCTGATTCATGATTCATGATTCGATTTATAATTCATGATTCAATTCATGATGCATGATTCAATTCGTGATTCATGATTTAACTCATGATTCATAATTCATTTCATGATTCATTTCATGATTCATGATTCCTGATTCAATTCATTATTCATGATTCAATACATGATTCATGATTCATTCCATGATTCATGATTCAATTCATGATTCAATTCATGATTCAATTTATGATTCATAATTCATGATTCAATTCATGATTCAATTTATGATTCATGATTCATGATTCAATTCATGATTCATGATTCGATTCATGATTCATGATTCAATTCATGATTCATGATTCAATTCATAATTCGTGATTCATGATTCATGATTCAATTCATGATTCATGATTCGATTCATGATTCATGATTCATGATTCAATTCTTGATTCATGATTCAATTCATGATTCATGATTCATTTCATGATTCATTTCATGATTCATGATTCAATTCAAGAATCATGATTCAATTCATGATTCATTTCATGATTCATGATTAATGATTCAATTCATGATTCAATATATGATTCAACTTATGATTTATAATTCATGATTCAATTCATGATTCAATTCATGATTCATGATTCATGATTCAATTCATGATTCATGATTCAATTCATGATTAATGATTCGATTCATGATTCAACATTCATCATTCAATTCATGATTCATGATTCAATTCATGATTCAATTCATGATTTATTTCATGATTCATGATTCGATTCATGATTCATGATTCATGATTCAATTCATGATTCAATTCATAATTTATGATTCAATTCATGATTCATGATGCATGATTCAAATCGTGATTGATGATTCAATTCATGATTCATGATTCATTTCATGATTCATTTCATGATTCATGATTCCTGATTCAATTCATGATTCATGATTCAATTCATGATTCATGATTCATTTCATGATTCATGATTCAATTCATGATTAAATTCATGATTCAATTTATGATTCATAGTTCATGATTCAATTCATGATTCAATTTATGATTCATGATTCATGATTCAATTCATGATTCATTTCATGATTCATGATTCAATTCAAGATTCATGATTCAATTCATGATTCATTTCATGATTCATTTCATTATCCATGATTCCTGATTCAATTCATGATTCATGATTCAATTCATGATTCTTGATTCATTTCATGATTCATGATTCATGATTCAATTCATAATTCATGATTCATGATTCAATTCATGACTCATGATTCAATTCATGAATCATGAATCGATTCATGATTCATGATTCAATTCATGATTCAATTCTTGTTTCAATTAATAATTCAATTCATAATTCATGATTTAATTCATGATTCATGATTCATGATTCAATGCATGATTCATGATTCATGATTCAATGCATGATTCAATTCTTGATTCAATTCATGATTAAATTCATGATTCATGATTCGATTCATGATTCATGTTTGAATTCATGATTCAATTCATGATTCATTTCATGATTCATGATTCAATTCATGATTCATGATTCAATTCATGATTCATGATTCGATTCATGATTCATGATTCATGATTCATGATTCATGATTTAATTTATGATTCATGACTCATGATTCAATTCATAATTCATGATTCATGATTCAATTCATGATTCATGATTCAATTCATGATTCATGATTCGATTCATGATTCATAATTCAATTCATGATTCATGATTCATGATTCAATTCATGATTCGATTCATGATTCATGATTCAATTCATGATTCATGATTCAATTCATGAGTCATGATTCATGATTCAATTCATGATTCATGATCCATGATTCGATTCATGATTCATGATTCATGATTCGATTCATGATTCATGATTCATGATTCAATTCATGATTCATGATTCATGATTCAATTCATGATTCGATTCATGATTCATGATTCATGATTCGATATATGATTCATGATTAAATTCATGATTCATAATTTATGATTCAATTCATGATTCATGACATATGATTCAATTCATGATTCGATTCATGATTCATGATTCAATTCATGATTCATGATTTGATTCATAATTCATAATTCAATTTTTAATTCATGATTCGATTCATGATTCATGATTAAATTTATGATTCATGATTTATGATTCAATTCATGATTCATGATTTATTTCATGATTCAATTCATGGTTCATGAATCTTGATTTAATTCATGATTTATTTCATGATTCATGATTCGATTCATAATTCATGATTCATGATTCAATTCATGATTCAATTCATTATTTATTTCATGATTCATGATTCAATTCATGATTCAATTCAGGATTTATGATTCAATTCATGATTCATGATTCATTTCATGATTCATTTCATGATTCATTTCATGATTCATGATTCGATTTATGATTCATGATTCAATTCATGATGCATGATTCAATTCGTGATTTATGATTCAATTCATGATTCATGATTCATTTCATGATTAATTTCATGATTAATTTCATGATTCATGATTCCTGTTTCAATTCATGATTCATGATTCAATTCATGATTCATTTCATGATTTAATTCATGATTCATTTCATGATTTATTTCATGATTCAATTCATGGTTCATGAATCTTGATTCATTTCATGATTTATTTCATGATTCATGATTTGATTCATGATTCATGATTCATGATTCAATTCATGATTCAATTCTTGATTTATTTCATGATTCATGATTCGATTCATGATTCATGATTCAATTCTTGATTTATGATTCATGATTCATGATTTAATTCATGATTAATGTTTTAATTCATGATTCATGATTCGATTCATGATTCATGATTCAATTCATGATTCATGATTCAATTCTTGAATCATGATTCATGATTCGAATTATGATTCATGATTAAATTCATGGTTCATGATTTATGATTCAATTCATGGTTCATAAATCTTTATTCAATTCATGATTTATTTCATGATTCATGATTCGATTCATGATTCATGATTCATGATTCAATTCATGATTCAATTCATTATTTATTTCATAATTCATGATTCGATTCATGATTCATGATTCAATTCATGATTCAATTCATGATTTATGATTCAATTCTTGATTTATGATTCATGATTTAATTCCTGATTTATGATTCATGATTCGATTTATAATTCATGATTCATTTCATGATTCATGATTCAATTCAAGATTCATGATTCAATTCATGATTCATTTCATGATTCATGATTAATGATTCAATTCATGATTCAATTCATGATTCAACTTATGATTTATAATTCATGATTCAATTCATGATTCAATTCATGATTCATGATTCAATTCATGATTCATGATTCAATTCATGATTCATGATTCGATTCATGATTCATCATTCATCATTCAATTCATGATTCATGATTCAATTCATGATTCAATTTATGATTCATGATTCCTGATTCAATTCATGATTCATGGTTCAATTCATGATTCATGATTCAATTCATGATTCAATTCATGATTCAATTTATGATTCATGATTCAATTCAAGATTCATGATTAAATTAATGATTCATTATTCATGATTCAATTCATGATTCATGATTCAATTCATGAATCTTGATTCGATTCATGATTTATGTTTCAATTCATGATTCAATTCTTGATTCAATTCATAATTCAATTCATGATTCATGATTCAATGCATGATTCAATTCTTGATTCAATTCATAATTTAATTCATGATTCATGATTCGATTCATGATTCATGTTTGAATTCATGATTCAATTCATGATTCATTTCATGATTCATGATTCAATTCATGATTCATGATTCAATTCTTGGTTTATGATTCATGAATCATTATTCAATTCATGATACATGATTCAATTCATGATTCATGATTCATTTCATGATTCATGATTCAATTCATGATTCGATTCATGATTCATGAGTCAATTCATAAATTCATGATTCAATTCATGATTCATGATTCAATTCTTGATTCATGATTCATGATTTGAATTATGATTCATGATTTGAATTATGATTCATGATTAAATTCATGATTCATGTTTTATGATTCAATATATGATTCATGATTTATTTCATGATTCAATTCATGGTTCATGAATCTTGATTCAATTCATGATTTATTTCATGATTCATGATTCGATTCATGATTCATGATTCAATTCATGATTCAATTTATGATTTATGATTCAATTCATGATTCATGATTTAATTTATGATTCACGATTCATGATTCATGATTTGATTTATAATTCATGATTCAATTCATGATGCATGATTCAATTTGTGATTCATGATTTAATTCATGATTCATTTCATGATTCATTTCATGATTCATGATTCATGATTCAATTCATGATTTATGAGTCAATTCATGATTCATGATTCATTTCATGATTCATGATTTAATTCATGATTCAATTCATGATTCAATTTATGATTCATAATTCATGATTCAATTCATGATTCAATTCATGATTCAATTCATGATTCATGATTCATGATTCAATTCATGATTCATGATTCAATTCATGATTCATGATTCAATGCATGATTCAATTCTTGATTCAATTCATAATTCAATTAATGATTCATGATTCAATTCATGATTCGATTCATGATTCATGATTCATGATTCGATATATGATTCATGATTAAATTCATGATTCATAATTTATGATTCAATTCATGATTCATGATTCATGATTCAATTCATGATTCGATTCATTATTCATGATTTAATTCATGATTCATGATTTGATTCATGATTCATGATTCAATTTTTAATTCATGATTCGATTCATGATTCATGATTAAATTTATGATTCATGATTTATGATTCAATTCATTATTTATTTCATGATTCATGATTCGATTCATGATTCATGATTCAAAATTCAATTCATGATTCAATTCAGGATTTATGATTCAATTCATGATTCATGATTCATTTCATGATTCATTTCATGATTCATGATTCGATTTATGATTCATGATTCAATTCATGATGCATGATTCAATTCGTGATTCATGATTCAATTCATGATTCATGATTCATTTCATGATTCATTTCATGATTCATTTCATGATTCATGATTCCTGATTCAATTCATGATTCATGATTCAATTCATGATTCATGATTCATTTCATGATTCATGATTCAATTCATGATTCAATTCATGGTTCATGAATCTTGATTCATTTCATGATTTATTTCATGATTCATGATTTGATTCATGATTCATGATTCATGATTCAATTCATGATTCAATTCTTTATTTATTTTATGATTCATGATTCGATTCATGATTCATGATTCAATTCTTGAATCATGATTCATGATTCGAATTATGATTCATGATTAAATTAATGATTCATGATTTATGATTCAATTCATGGTTCATAAATCTTTATTCAATTCATGATTTATTTCATGATTCATGATTCGATTCATGATTCATGATTCATGATTCAATTCATGATTCAATTCATGATTTATTTCATAATTCATAATTCGATTCATGATTCATGATTCAATTCATGATTCAATTCATGATTTATGATTCAATTCATGATTTATGATTCATGATTTAATTCCTGATTTATGATTCATGATTCGATTAATAATTCATGATTCAATTCATGATGCATGATTCGATTCGTGATTCATGATTTAATTCATGATTCATGATTCATTTCATGATTCATTTCATGATTCATGATTCCTGATTCAATTCATGATTCATGATTCAATACATGATTTATGATTCATTTCATGATTCATGATTCAATTCATGATTCAATTCATGATTCAATTCATGATTCAATTTATGATTCATAATTCATGATTCAATTCATGATTCAATTTATGATTAATGATTCATGATTCAATTCATGATTCATGATTCATGATTCGATTCATGATTCATGATTCAATTCATGATTCATGATTCAATTCATGATTCGTGATTCATGATTCATGATTCAATTCATGATTCATGATTCAATTCCTGATTCATGATTCAATGCATGAATCAATTCTTGATTCAATTCATGATTTATGATTCAATTCATGATTTGTGATTCATGATTTAATTCCTGATTCATGATTCATGATTCGATTTATAATTCATGATTCAATTCATGATGCATGATTCAATTCATGATTCATGATTCAATTCATGATTCATGATTCAATGCATGATTCAATTCTTGATTCAATTCATGATTTATGATTCAATTCATGATTCATGATTCATGATTTAATTCATGATTCATGATTCATGATTTAATTCCTGATTCATGATTCATGATTCATGATTCGATTTATAATTCATGATTCAATTCATGATGCATGATTCAATTCGTGATTCATGATTCAATTCATGATTCATGATTCATTTCATGATTCATTTCATGATTCATGATTCCTGATTCAATTCATGATTCATGATTCAACACATGATTCATGATTCATTTCATGATTCATGATTCAATTCATGATTCAATTCATGATTCAATTTATGATTCATAATTCATGATTCAATTCATGATTCAATTTATGATTAATGATTCATGATTCAATTCATGATTCATGATTCATGACTCGATTCATGATTCATGATTCAATTCATGATTCATGATTCAATTCATGATTCGTGATTCATGATTCATGATTCAATTCATGATTCATGATTCATGATTCATAATTCAAGTAATGATTCATGATTCGATTCATGATTCATGTTTGAATTCATGATTCAATTCATGATTCCTTTCATGATTCATGATTCAATTCATGATTCATGATTCAATTCTTGATTTATGATTCATGATTCATGATTCAATTCATGATACATGATTTAAATCATGATTCATGATTCATTTCATGATTCATGATTCAATTCATGATTCGATTCATGATTCATGAGTCAATTCATAAATTCATGATTCGATTCATGATTTATGATTCAATTCATGATTCATGATTTATTTCATGATTCAATTCATGGTTCATGAATCTTGATTCAATTCATGATTTATTTCTTGATTCATGATTCGATTCATGATTCATGATTCAATTCATGATTCAATTTATGATTTATGATTCAATTCATGATTCATGATTCATGATTTAATTCATGATTCATGATTCATGATTCATGATTCATGATTCAATTCATGATTTATGAGTCAATTCATGATTCATGATTCATTTCATGATTCATGATTTAATTCATGATTCAATTCATGATTCAATTTATGATTCATAATTCATGATTCTATTCATGATTCAATTCATGATTCATGATTCATGATTCAATTCATGATTCATGATTCAATTCAGGATTCATGATTCAATGCATGATTCAATTCTTGATTCAATTCATAATTCAATTAATGATTCATGATTCAATTCATGATTCGATTCATGATTCATGATTCAATTCATGATTCATGATTCGATTCATGATTCATAATTCAATTCATGATTCATGATTCATGATTCAATTCATGATTCGATTCATGATTCATGATTCAATTCATGATTCATGATTCATGATTCGATTCATGATTCATGATTCATGATTCAATTCATGATTCATGATTCATGATTCAAATCATGATTCGATTCATGATTCATGATTCATGATTCGATATATGATTCATGATTAAATTCATGATGAATAATTTATGATTCAATTCATGATTCATGATTCATGATTCGATATATGATTCATGATTAAATTCATGATTCATAATTTATGATTCAATTCATGATTCATGATTCATGATTCAATTCATGATTCGATTCATGATTTATGATTCAATTCATGATTCATGATTTATTTCATGATTCAATTCATGGTTCATGAATCTTGATTCAATTCATGATTCAATTCATTATTTATTTCATGATTCGATTCATGATTCATGAGTCAATTCATAAATTCATGATTCGATTCATGATTTATGATTCAATTCATGATTCATGATTTATTTCATGATTCAATTCATGGTTCATGAATCTTGATTCAATTCATGATTTATTTCTTGATTCATGATTCGATTCATGATTCATGATTCAATTCATGATTCAATTTATGATTTATGATTCAATTCATGATTCATGATTCATGATTTAATTCATGATTCATGATTCATGATTCATGATTCAATTCATGATTTATGAGTCAATTCATGATTCATGATTCATTTCATGATTCATGATTTAATTCATGATTCAATTCATGATTCAATTTATGATTCATAATTCATGATTCTATTCATGATTCAATTCATGATTCATGATTCATGATTCAATTCATGATTCATGATTCAATTCAGGATTCATGATTCAATGCATGATTCAATTCTTGATTCAATTCATAATTCAATTAATGATTCATGATTCAATTCATGATTCGATTCATGATTCATGATTCAATTCATGATTCATGATTCGATTCATGATTCATAATTCAATTCATGATTCATGATTCATGATTCAATTCATGATTCGATTCATGATTCATGATTCAATTCATGATTCATGATTCATGATTCGATTCATGATTCATGATTCATGATTCAATTCATGATTCATGATTCATGATTCAAATCATGATTCGATTCATGATTCATGATTCATGATTCGATATATGATTCATGATTAAATTCATGATGAATAATTTATGATTCAATTCATGATTCATGATTCATGATTCGATATATGATTCATGATTAAATTCATGATTCATAATTTATGATTCAATTCATGATTCATGATTCATGATTCAATTCATGATTCGATTCATGATTTATGATTCAATTCATGATTCATGATTTATTTCATGATTCAATTCATGGTTCATGAATCTTGATTCAATTCATGATTCAATTCATTATTTATTTCATGATTCGATTCATGATTCATGAGTCAATTCATAAATTCATGATTCGATTCATGATTTATGATTCAATTCATGATTCATGATTTATTTCATGATTCAATTCATGGTTCATGAATCTTGATTCAATTCATGATTTATTTCTTGATTCATGATTCGATTCATGATTCATGATTCAATTCATGATTCAATTTATGATTTATGATTCAATTCATGATTCATGATTCATGATTTAATTCATGATTCATGATTCATGATTCATGATTCAATTCATGATTTATGAGTCAATTCATGATTCATGATTCATTTCATGATTCATGATTTAATTCATGATTCAATTCATGATTCAATTTATGATTCATAATTCATGATTCTATTCATGATTCAATTCATGATTCATGATTCATGATTCAATTCATGATTCATGATTCAATTCAGGATTCATGATTCAATGCATGATTCAATTCTTGATTCAATTCATAATTCAATTAATGATTCATGATTCAATTCATGATTCGATTCATGATTCATGATTCAATTCATGATTCATGATTCGATTCATGATTCATAATTCAATTCATGATTCATGATTCATGATTCAATTCATGATTCGATTCATGATTCATGATTCAATTCATGATTCATGATTCATGATTCGATTCATGATTCATGATTCATGATTCAATTCATGATTCATGATTCATGATTCAAATCATGATTCGATTCATGATTCATGATTCATGATTCGATATATGATTCATGATTAAATTCATGATGAATAATTTATGATTCAATTCATGATTCATGATTCATGATTCGATATATGATTCATGATTAAATTCATGATTCATAATTTATGATTCAATTCATGATTCATGATTCATGATTCAATTCATGATTCGATTCATGATTTATGATTCAATTCATGATTCATGATTTATTTCATGATTCAATTCATGGTTCATGAATCTTGATTCAATTCATGATTCAATTCATTATTTATTTCATGATTCGATTCATGATTCATGATTCAATTCATGACTCAAGATTCAATTCATGATTCATTTCATGATTCATTTCATGATTCATGATTCGATTTATGATTCATGATTCAATTCGTGATTCATGATTCAATTAATGATTCATGATTCATTTCATGAGTCATTTCATGATTCATTTCATGATTCATGATTCCTGATTCAATTCATGATTCATGATTCAATTCATGATTCATGATTCATTTCATGATTCATGATTCAATTCATGATTCGATTCATGATTTATGATTCAATTCATGATTAATGATTCATGATTCAATTCATGATTCATGATTCATGATTCGAATTATGATTCATGATTAAATTCATGATTCATGATTTATGATTCAATTCATGATTCATGATTTATTTCATGATTCAATTCATGGTTCATGATTCATGATTCGATTCATGATTCATGATTCAATTCTTGATTTATGATTCATGATTCATGATTTAATTAATGATTCATGATTCAATTCATGATTCATGATTCGATTCATGATTCATGATTTATGATTCAATTCATGGTTCATGAATCTTTATTGAATTCATAATTTATTTCATGATTCATGATTCGATTCATGATTCATGATTCATGATTCAATTCATGATTCAATTCATTATTTATTTCATAATTCATGATTCGATTCATGATTCATGATTCATGATTCAATTCATGATTCAATTCATGATTTATGATTTATTTCATGATTCATGATTCATGATTTAATTCCTGATTCATGATTCATGATTCATGATTCGATTTATAATTCATGATTCAATTCATGATGCATGATTCAATTCGTGATTCATAATTCAATTCATGATTCATAATTCATTTCATGATTCATTTCATGATTCATGATTCAATACATGATTCATGATTCATTCAATGATTCATGATTAAATTCATGATTCAATTCATGATTCAATTTATGATTCATAATTTATAATTCAATTCATGATTCAATTTATGATTCATGATTCATGATTCAATTCATGATTCATGATTCGATTTATGATTCATGATTCAATTCATGATTCATGATTCAATTCATAATTCGTGATTCATGATTCATGATTCAATTCATGATTCATGATTCGATTCATGATTAATGATTCATGATTCAATTCATGATTCATGATTCGAATTATGATTCATGATTAAATTCATGATTCATGATTTATGATTCAATTCATGATTCATGATTTATTTCATGATTCAATTCATGGTTCATGAATCTTGATTCAATTCATGATTTATTTCATGATTCATGATTCGATTCATGATTCATGATTCAATTCTTGATTTATGATTCATGATTCATGATTTAATTCATGATTCATGATTCAATTCATGATTCATGATTCGATTCATGATTCATGATTTATGATTCAATTCATGGTTCATGAATCTTTATTGAATTCATAATTTATTTCATGATTCATGATTCGATTCATGATTCATGATTCATGATTCAATTCATGATTCAATTCATTATTTATTTCATAATTCATGATTCGATTCATGATTCATGATTCATGATTCAATTCATGATTCAATTCATGATTTATGATTTATTTCATGATTCATGATTCATGATTTAATTCCTGATTCATGATTCATGATTCATGATTCGATTTTTAATTCATGATTCAATTCATGATGCATGATTCAATTCGTGATTCATAATTCAATTCATGATTCATAATTCATTTCATGATTCATTTCATGATTCATGATTCCTGATTCAATTCATGATTCATGATTCAATACATGATTCATGATTCATTCCATGATTCATGATTAAATTCATGATTCAATTCATGATTCAATTTATGATTCATAATTTATAATTCAATTCATGATTCAATTTATGATTCATGATTCATGATTCAATTCATGATTCATGATTCGATTTATGATTCATGATTCAATTCATGATTCATGATTCAATTCATAATTCGTGATTCATGATTCATGATTCAATTCATGATTCATGATTCGATTCATGATTAATGATTCATGATTCAATTCATGATTCATGATTCGAATTATGATTCATGATTAAATTCATGATTCATGATTTATGATTCAATTCATGATTCATGATTTATTTCATGATTCAATTCATGGTTCATGAATCTTGATTCAATTCATGATTTATTTCATGATTCATGATTCGATTCATGATTCATGATTCAATTCTTGATTTATGATTCATGATTCATGATTTAATTCATGATTCATGATTCGATATATGATTCATGATTAAATTCATGATTCATCATTTATGATTCAATTCATGATTCATGATTCATGATTCAATTCATGATTCGATTCATGATTTATGATTCAATTCATGATTCATGATTCATGATTCGAATTATGATTCATGATTAAATTCATGATTCATGATTTATGATTCAATTCATGATTCATGATTTATTTCATGATTCAATTCATGGTTCATGATTCATGATTCGATTCATGATTCATGATTCAATTCTTGATTTATGATTCATGATTCATGATTTAATTAATGATTCATGATTCAATTCATGATTCATGATTCGATTCATGATTCATGATTTATGATTCAATTCATGGTTCATGAATCTTTATTGAATTCATAATTTATTTCATGATTCATGATTCGATTCATGATTCATGATTCATGATTCAATTCATGATTCAATTCATTATTTATTTCATAATTCATGATTCGATTCATGATTCATGATTCATGATTCAATTCATGATTCAATTCATGATTTATGATTTATTTCATGATTCATGATTCATGATTTAATTCCTGATTCATGATTCATGATTCATGATTCGATTTATAATTCATGATTCAATTCATGATGCATGATTCAATTCGTGATTCATAATTCAATTCATGATTCATAATTCATTTCATGATTCATTTCATGATTCATGATTCAATACATGATTCATGATTCATTCAATGATTCATGATTAAATTCATGATTCAATTCATGATTCAATTTATGATTCATAATTTATAATTCAATTCATGATTCAATTTATGATTCATGATTCATGATTCAATTCATGATTCATGATTCGATTTATGATTCATGATTCAATTCATGATTCATGATTCAATTCATAATTCGTGATTCATGATTCATGATTCAATTCATGATTCATGATTCGATTCATGATTAATGATTCATGATTCAATTCATGATTCATGATTCGAATTATGATTCATGATTAAATTCATGATTCATGATTTATGATTCAATTCATGATTCATGATTTATTTCATGATTCAATTCATGGTTCATGAATCTTGATTCAATTCATGATTTATTTCATGATTCATGATTCGATTCATGATTCATGATTCAATTCTTGATTTATGATTCATGATTCATGATTTAATTCATGATTCATGATTCAATTCATGATTCATGATTCGATTCATGATTCATGATTTATGATTCAATTCATGGTTCATGAATCTTTATTGAATTCATAATTTATTTCATGATTCATGATTCGATTCATGATTCATGATTCATGATTCAATTCATGATTCAATTCATTATTTATTTCATAATTCATGATTCGATTCATGATTCATGATTCATGATTCAATTCATGATTCAATTCATGATTTATGATTTATTTCATGATTCATGATTCATGATTTAATTCCTGATTCATGATTCATGATTCATGATTCGATTTTTAATTCATGATTCAATTCATGATGCATGATTCAATTCGTGATTCATAATTCAATTCATGATTCATAATTCATTTCATGATTCATTTCATGATTCATGATTCCTGATTCAATTCATGATTCATGATTCAATACATGATTCATGATTCATTCCATGATTCATGATTAAATTCATGATTCAATTCATGATTCAATTTATGATTCATAATTTATAATTCAATTCATGATTCAATTTATGATTCATGATTCATGATTCAATTCATGATTCATGATTCGATTTATGATTCATGATTCAATTCATGATTCATGATTCAATTCATAATTCGTGATTCATGATTCATGATTCAATTCATGATTCATGATTCGATTCATGATTAATGATTCATGATTCAATTCATGATTCATGATTCGAATTATGATTCATGATTAAATTCATGATTCATGATTTATGATTCAATTCATGATTCATGATTTATTTCATGATTCAATTCATGGTTCATGAATCTTGATTCAATTCATGATTTATTTCATGATTCATGATTCGATTCATGATTCATGATTCAATTCTTGATTTATGATTCATGATTCATGATTTAATTCATGATTCATGATTCGATATATGATTCATGATTAAATTCATGATTCATCATTTATGATTCAATTCATGATTCATGATTCATGATTCAATTCATGATTCGATTCATGATTTATGATTCAATTCATGATTCATGATTTATTTCATGATTCAATTCATGGTTCATGAATCTTGATTCAATTCATGATTCAATTCATTATTTATTTCATGATTCGATTCATGATTCATGATTCAATTCATGACTCAAGATTCAATTCATGATTCATTTCATGATTCATTTCATGATTCATGATTCGATTTATGATTCATGATTCAATTCGTGATTCATGATTCAATTAATGATTCATGATTCATTTCATGAGTCATTTCATGATTCATTTCATGATTCATGATTCCTGATTCAATTCATGATTCATGATTCAATTCATGATTCATGATTCATTTCATGATTCATGATTCAATTCATGATTCGATTCATGATTTATGATTCAATTCATGATTAATGATTCATGATTCAATTCATGATTCATGATTCTTGATTCGAATTATGATTCATGATTAAATTCATGATTCATGATTTATGATTCAATTCATGATTCATGATTTATTTCATAATTCAATTCATGGTTCATGAATCTTGATTCAATTCATGATTTATTTCATGATTCATGATTCGATTCATGATTCATGATTCAATTCTTGATTTATGATTCATGATTTAATTCATGATTCATGATTCAATTCATGATTCATGATTCGATTCATGATTCATGATTTATGATTCAATTCATGGTTCATGAATCTTTATTGAATTCATAATTTATTTCATGATTCATGATTCGATTCATGATTCATGATTCATGATTCATGATTCAATTCATGATTCAATTCATTATTTATTTCATAATTCATGATTCGATTCATGATTCATGATTCATGATTCAATTCATGATTCAATTCATGATTTATGATTTAATTCATGATTCATGATTCATGATTTAATTCCTGATTCATGATTCATGATTCATGATTCGATTTATAATTCATGATTCAATTCATGATGCATGATTCAATTCGTGATTCATGATTCAATTCATGATTCATAATTCATTTCATGATTCATTTCATGATTCATGATTCCTGATTCAATTCATGATTCATGATTCAATACATGATTCATGATTCATTCCATGATTCATGATTAAATTCATGATTCAATTCATGATTCAATTCATGATTCAATTTATGATTCATAATTCATAATTCAATTCATGATTCAATTTATGATTCATGATTCATGATTCAATTCATGATTCATGATTCGATTTATGATTCATGATTCAATTCATGATTCATGATTCAATTCATAATTCGTGATTCATGATTCATGATTCAATACATGATTCATGATTCGATTCATGATTAATGATTCATGATTCAATTCATGATTCATGATTCATGATTCGAATTATGATTCATGATTAAATTCATGATTCATGATTTATGATTCAATTCATGATTCATGATTTATTTCATGATTCAATTCATGGTTCATGAATCTTGATTCAATTCATGATTTATTTCATGATTCATGATTCGATTCATGATTCATGATTCAATTCTTGATTTATGATTCATGATTCATGATTTAATTCATGATTCATGATTCAATTCATGATTCATGATTCGATTCATGATTCATGATTTATGATTCAATTCATGGTTCATGAATCTTTATTGAATTCATGATTTATTTCATGATTCATGATTCATGATTCAATTCATGATTCAATTCATTATTTATTTCATAATTCATGATTCGATTCATGATTCATGATTCATGATTCAATTCATGATTCAATTCATGATTTATGATTTAATTCATGATTCATGATTCATGATTTAATTCCTGATTCATGATTCATGATTCATGATTCGATTTATAATTCATGATTCAATTCATGATGCATGATTCAATTCGTGATTCATGATTCATTTCATGATTCATTTCATGATTCATGATTCCTGATTCAATTCATGATTCATGATTCAATACATGATTCATGATTCATTCCATGATTCATGATTAAATTCATGATTCAATTCATGATTCAATTTATGATTCATAATTCATAATTCAATTCATGATTCAATTTATGATTCATGATTCATGATTCAATTCATGATTCATGATTCGATTCATGATTCAATTCATGATTCATGATTCAATTCATAATTCGTGATTCATGATTCAATTCATGATTCATGATTCGATTCATGATTCATGATTCATGATTCAATTCATAATTCATGATTCGATTTATGATTCATGATTCAATTCATGATTTAATTCATGATTCATGATTCAATTCATGATTCATCATTCATCATTCAATTCATGATTCATGATTCAATTCATGATTCAATTCATGATTTATTTCATGATTCATGATTCGATTCATGATTCTTGATTCATGATTCAATTCATGATTCAATTCATGATTTATGATTCAATTCATGATTCATGATTCATGATTCAATTCATGATTTATGAGTCAATTCATGATTCATGATTCATTTCATGATTCATGATTTAATTCATGATTCAATTCATGATTCAATTTATGATTCATAATTCATGATTCAATTCATGATTCAATTCATGATTCATGATTCATGATTCAATTCATGATTCATGATTCAATTCAGGATTCATGATTCAATGCATGATTCAATTCTTGATTCAATTCATAATTCAATTAATGATTCATGATTCAATTCATGATTCGATTCATGATTCATGATTCAATTCATGATTCATGATTCGATTCATGATTCATAATTCAATTCATGATTCATGATTCATGATTCAATTCATGATTCGATTCATGATTCATAATTCAATTCATGATTCAATTCATGAGTCATGATTCATGATTCATGATTCGATTCATGATTCATGATTCATGATTCGATTCATGATTCATGATTCATGATTCAATTCATGATTCATGATTCAATTCATGATTCGATTAATGATTCATGATTCATGATTCGATATATGATTCATGATTAAATTCATGATGAATAATTTATGATTCAATTCATGATTCATGATTCATGATTCGATATATGATTCATGATTAAATTCATGATTCATAATTTATGATTCAATTCATGATTCATGATTCATGATTCAATTCATGATTCGATTCATGATTCATGATTCAATTCATGATTCATGATTTGATTCATGATTCATGATTTAATTTTTAATTCATGATTCGATTCATGATTCATGATTAAATTTATGATTCATGAAATATGATTCAATTCATGATTCATGATTTATTTCATGATTCAATTCATGGTTCACGAATCTTGATTCAATTCATGATTTATTTCATGATTCATGATTCGATTCATGATTCATGATTCAATTCATGATTCAATTCATTATTTATTTCATGATTCATGATTCGATTCATGATTCATGATTCAATTCATGACTCAAGATTCAATTCATGATTCATTTCATGATTCATGATTCGATTTATGATTCATGATTCAATTCTTGATTCATGATTCAATTAATGATTCATGATTCATTTCATGAGTCATTTCATGATTCATTTCATGATTCATGATTCCTGATTCAATTCATGATTCATAATTCAATTCATGTTTCATGATTCATTTCATGATTCATGATTCAATTCATGATTTATGATTCAATTCATGATTCATGATTCATGATTCAATTCATGATTCATGATTCATGATTCAAATTATGATTCATGATTAAATTCATGATTCATGATTTATGACTCAATTCATGATTCATGATTTATTTCATGATTCAATTCATGGTTCATGAATCTTGATTCAATTCATGATTTATTTCATGATTCATGATTCGATTCATGATTCATGATTCAATTCTTGATTTATGATTCATGATTCATGATTTATTTCATGATTCATGATTCAATTCATGATTCATTATTCGATTCATGATTCATGATTTATGATTCAATTCATGGTTCATGAATCTTTATTGAATTCATGATTTATTTCATGATTCATGATTCGATTTATGATTCATGATTCATGATTCAATTTATGATTCAATTCATTATTTATTTCATAATTCATGATTCGATTCATGATTCATGATTCATGATTCAATTCATGATTCAATTCATGATTTATGATTTAATTCATGATTCATGATTCATGATTTAATTCCTGATTCATGATTCATGATTCATGATTCGATTTATAATTCATGATTCAATTCATGATGCATGATTCAATTCGTGATTCATGATTCAATTCATGATTCATAATTCATTTCATGATTCATTTCATGATTCATGATTCCTGATTCAATTCATGATTCATGATTCAATACATGATTCATGATTCATTCCATGATTCATGATTCAATTCATGATTCAATTCATGATTCAATTTATGATTCATAATTCATGATTCAATTCATGATTCAATTTATGATTCATGATTCATGATTCAATTCATGATTCATGATTCATGATTCGATTCATGATTCATGATTCAATTCATGATTCATGATTCAATTCATAATTCATGATTCATGATTCATGATTCAATTCACGATTCATGATTCGATTCATGATTCATGATTCATGATTCAATTCATAATTCATGATTCAATTTATGATTCATGATTCAATTCATGATTTAATTCATGATTCATGATTCATGATTCATGATTCGATTTATGATTCATGATTCAATTCATGATTCATGATTCAATTCATGATTCAATTTATGATTCATAATTCATGATTCAATTCATGATTCAATTTATGATTCATGATTCATGATTCAATTCATGATTTATGATTCGATTTATGAATTATGAATCAATTCATGAATCAATTCATGATTCATAATTCATTTCATGATTCATTTCATGATTCATGATTCAATTCAAGATTCATGATTCAATTCATGATTCATTTCATGATTCATTACATTATCCATGATTCCTGATTCAATTCATGATTCATGATTCAATTCATGATTCTTGATTCATTTCATGATTCATGATTCATGATTCAAGTCATGATTCATGATTCATGATTCAATTCATGATTCATGACTCAATTCATGAATCATGATTCTATTCATGATTCATGATTGAATTCATGATTCAATTCTTGTTTCAATTAATAATTCAATTAATGATTCATGATTCAATTCATGATTCATGATTCAATGCATGATTCATGATTCAATGCATGATTCAATTCTTGATTCAATTCATGATTAAATTCATGATTCATGATTCGATTCATGATTCATGTTTGAATTCATAATTCAATTCATGATTAATTTCATGATTCATGATTCAATTCATGATTCATGATTCAATTCATGATTCATGATTCGATTCATGATTCATGATTCAAATCATGATTCATGATTAATTTCATGATTCATGATTTAATTTATGATTCATGACTCATGATTCAATTCATAATTTATGATTCATGATTCAATTCATGATTCATGATTCAATTCATGATTCATGATTCGATTCATGATTCATAATTCAATTCATGATTCATGATTCATGATTCATGATTCAATTCAAGATTCGATTCATGATTCATGATTCAATTCATGATTCATGATTCAATTCATGATTCATTATTCGATTCATGATTCATGATTTATGATTCAATTCATGGTTCATGAATCTTTATTGAATTCATGATTTATTTCATGATTCATGATTCGATTTATGATTCATGATTCATGATTCAATTCATGATTCAATTCATTATTTATTTCATAATTCATGATTCGATTCATGATTCATGATTCATGATTCAATTCATGATTCAATTCATGATTTATGATTTAATTCATGATTCATGATTCATGATTTAATTCCTGATTCATGATTCATGATTCATGATTCATGATTCGATTTATAATTCATGATTCAATTCATGATGCATGATTCAATTCGTGATTCATGATTCAATTCATGATTCATAATTCATTTCATGATTCATTTCATGATTCATGATTCAATTCATGATTCAATTCATGATTCAATTTATGATTCATAATTCATGATTCAATTCATGATTCAATTTATGATTCATGATTCATGATTCAATTCATGATTCATGATTCATGATTCGATTCATGATTCATGATTCAATTCATGATTCATGATTCAATTCATAATTCATGATTCATGATTCATGATTCAATTCATGAATCATGATTCGATTCATGATTCATGATTCATGATTCAATTCATAATTCATGATTCAATTTATGATTCATGATTCAATTCATGATTTAATTCATGATTCATGATTCATGATTCGATTTATGATTCATGAATCAATTCATGATTCATGATTCAATTCATGATTCAATTTATGATTCATAATTCATGATTCAATTCATGATTCAATTTATGATTCATGATTCATGATTCAATTCATGATTCATGATTCATGATTCGATTCATGATTCATGATTCAATTCATGATTCATGATTCGATTTATGAATTCTGAATCAATTCATGAATCAATTCATGATTCATGATTCATTTCATGATTCATTTCATGATTCATGATTCAATTCAAGATTCATGATTCAATTCATGATTCATTTCATGATATATTACATTATCCATGATTCCTGATTCAATTCATGATTCATGATTCAATTCATGATTCTTGATTCATTTCATGATTCATGATTCATGATTCAAGTCATGATTCATGATTCATGTTTCAATTCATGATTCATGACTCAATTCATGAATCATGATTCTATTCATGATTCATGATTGAATTCATGATTCAATTCTTGTTTCAATTAATAATTCAATTAATGATTCATGATTCAATTCATGATTCATGATTCATGATTCAATGCATGATTCATGATTCATGATTCAATGCATGATTCAATTCTTGATTCAATTCATGATTAAATTCATGATTCATGATTCGATTCATGATTCATGTTTGAATTCATAATTCAATTCATGATTAATTTCATGATTCATGATTCAATTCATGATTCATGATTCAATTCATGATTCATGATTCGATTCATGATTCATGATTCAAATCATGATTCATGATTAATTTCATGATTCATGATTTAATTTATGATTCATGACTCATGATTCAATTCATAATTTATGATTCATGATTCAATTCATGATTCATGATTCAATTCATGATTCATGATTCGATTCATGATTCATAATTCAATTCATGATTCATGATTCATGATTCATGATTCAATTCAAGATTCGATTCATGATTCATGATTCAATTCATGATTCATTATTCAATTCATGAGTCATGATTCATGATTCAATTCATGATTCATGATTCATGATTCGATTCATGATTCATGATTCATAATTCGATTCATGATTCATGATTCATGATTCAATTCATGATTCGATTCATGATTCATGATTCATGATTCGATATATGATTCATGATTAAATTCATGATTCATAATTTATGATTCAATTCATGATTCATGATTCATGATTAAATTCATGATTCGATTCATGATACATGATTAAATTTATGATTCATGATTTATGATTCAATTCATGATTCATGATTTATTTCATGATTCAATTCATGGTTCATGAATCTTGATTCAATTCATGATTTATTTCATGATTCATGATTCGATTCATAATTCATGATTCATGATTCAATTCATGATTCAATTCATTATTTATTTCATGATTCATGATTCGATTCATGATTCATGATTTATGATTCAATTCATGATTCAATTCAGGATTTATGATTCAATTCATGATTCATGATTCATTTCATGATTCATTTCATGATTCATGATTCGATTTATGATTCATGATTCAATTCATGATGCATGATTCAATTCGTGATTCATGATTCATTTCATGATTCATGATTCATTTCATGATTCATTTCATGATTCATTTCATGATTCATTTCATGATTCCTGATTCCTGATTCAATTCATGATTCATGATTCAATTCATGATTCATAATTCATTTCATGATTCATGATTCAATTAATGATTCAATTCATGATTTATGATTCAATTCATGATTCATGATTCGATTCATGATTCATGATTCAATTCATGATTCATGATTCATGATTCGAATTATGATTCATGATTAAATTCATGATTCATGATTTATGATTCAATTCATGATTCATGATTTATTTCATGATTCAATTCATGATTTATTTCATGATTCATGATTTGATTCATGATTCATGATTCATGATTTAATTCATGATTCAATTCATGATTTATTTCATGATTCATGATTCGATTCATGATTCATGATTCAATTCTTGATTTATGATTCATGATTCATGATTTAATTCATGATTCATGATTCAATTCATGATTCATTTCATGATTCATGATTAATGATTCAATTCATGATTCAATTCATGATTCATGATTCATGATTTAATTCATGATTCATCATTCATGATTCAATTCATGATTCATGATTCAATTCATGATTCAATTTATGATTCATGATTCCTGATTCAATTCATGATTCATGGTTCAATTCATGATTCATGATTCAATTCATGATTCAATTCATGATTCAATTTATGATTCATGATTCAATTCAAGATTCATGATTCAATTCATGAATCATGATTCGATTCATGATTTATGTTTCAATTCATGATTCAATTCTTGATTCAATTCATAATTCGATTCATGATTCAATGCATGATTCAATTCTTGATTCATGATTCAATTCATGATTCATGATTCAATTCTTGGTTTATGATTCATGAATCATGATTCAATTCATGATACATGATTCAATTCATGATTCATGATTCATTTCATGATTCATGATTCAATTCATGATTCAATTCATGATTCATGATTCAATTCTTGATTCATGATTCATGATTTGAATTATGATTCATGATTTGAATTATGATTCATGATTAAATTCATGATTCATTATTTATGATTCAATTCATGATTCATGATTTATTTCATGATTCAATTCATGGTTCATAAATCTTGATTCAATTCATGATTTATTTCATGATTCATGATTCAATTCATGATTCAATTCATGATTTATGATTCAAATTATGATTCATGATTCATGATTTGATTTATAATTCATGATTCAATTCATGATGCATTATTCAATTTGTGATTCATGATTTAATTCATGATTCATTTCATGATTCATGATTCATGATTCAATTTATGATTTATGAGTCAATTCATGATTCATGATTCATTTCATGATTCATGATTTAATTCATGATTCAATTCATGATTCAATTTATGATTCATAATTCATGATTCAATTCAATATTTCATGATTCATGATTCAATTCATGATTCATGATTCAATTCATGATTCATGATTCAATGCATGATTCAATTCTTGATTCAATTCATAATTCAATTAATGATTCATGATTCAATTCATGATTCGATTCATGATTCATGATTCATGATTCGATATATGATTCATGATTAAATTCATGATTCATAATTTATGATTCAATTCATGATTCATGATTCATGTTTCAATTCATGATTCGATTCATGATTCATGATTTAATTCATGATTCATGATTTGATTCATGATCCATGATTCAATTTTTAATTCATGATTCGATTCATGATTCATGATTAAATTTATGATTCATGATTTATGATTCAATTCATTATTTATTTCATGATTCATGATTCGATTCATGATTCATGATTCATTTCATGATTCATTTCATGATTCATGATTCGATTTATGATTCATGATTCAATTCATGATGCATGATTCAATTCGTGATTCATGATTCAATTCATGATTCATGATTCATTTCATGATTCATTTCATGATTCATGATTCCTGATTCAATTCATGATTCATGATTCAATTCATGATTCATGATTCAATTCATGATGCATGATTCAATTCGTGATTCATGATTCAATTCATGATTCATGATTCATTTCATGATTCATTTCATAATTCATGATTCATGATTCGATTCATGATTCATGATTCAATTCATGATTCATGATTTATTTCATGATTCAATTCATGGTTCATGAATCTTGATTCAATTCATGATTTATTTCATGATTCAATTTTCGATTCATGATTCATGATTCATGATTCAATTCATGATTCAATTCATGATTTATTTCATAATTCATGATTCGATTCATGATTCATGTTTCATGATTCAATTCATGATTCAATTCATGATTTATGATTCAATTCATGATTTAATTCCTGATTCATGATTCATGATTCATGATTCGATTTATAATTCATGATTCAATTCATGATGCATGATTCAATTCGTGATTCATGATTCAATTCATGATTCATGATTCATTTCATGATTCATTTCATGATTCATGATTCCTGATTCAATGCATGATTCATAATTCAATACATGATTCATGATTCATTTCATGATTCATGATTCAATTCATGATTCAATTCATGATTCAATTCATGATTCATAATTCATGATTCAATTCATGATTCAATTTATGATTCATGATTCATGATTCAATTCATGATTCATGATTCATGATTCATGATTCAATTCATGATTCATGATTAAATTCATGATTCATGATTCAATGCATGATTCAATTCTTGATTCAATTCATAATTCAATTCATGATTCATGATTCGATTCATGATTCATGTTTGAATTCATGATTCAATTCATGATTCCTTTCCTGATTCGTGATTCAATTCATGATTCATGATTCAATTCA
>NW_027446969.1:0-40357 GCF_038048845.1 Mixophyes fleayi | reverse complement strand
ACAATTATCAACTTTCTAAGTCTTTCTGAGCACGAGAAATCTTAAAACATAGTCATTTCTTCATTGCCGTCCAAAAACAACGCTTTTTTGCATTCCTGTCTCACTTTCTCTTACAAACAATGATTTTCATCAATCCTTTTACATAATTCTTGTTTCTCATGACATTTCTAACATTGCCCACAATTATCAACTTTCTAAGTCTTTCTGAGCACGAGAAATCGTAAAACATAGTCATTTCTTCATTGCCGTCCAAAAACAACGCTTTTTTGCATTCCTGTCTCACTTTCTCTTAGAAACAATGATTTACATCAATCCTTTTACATAATTCTTGTTTCTCATGACATTTCTAACATTGCCCACAATTATCAACTTTCTAAGTCTTTCTGAGCAGGAGAAATTGCAAAACATAGTCATTTCTTCATTGCCGTCCAAAAACAACGCTTTTTTGCATTCCTGTCTCACTTTCTCTTACAAACAATGATTTTCATCAATCCTTTTACATAATTCTTGTTTCTCATGACATTTCTAACTTTGCCCACAATTATCAACTTTCTAAGTCTTTCTGAGCACGAGAAATCGTAAACCATAGTCATTTCTTCATTGCCGTCCAAAAACAACGCTTTTTTGCATTCCTGTCTCACTTTCTCTTAGAAACAATGATTTACATCAATCCTTTTACAAAATTCTTGTTTCTCATGACATTTCTAACATTGCCCACAATTATCAACTTTCTAAGTCTTTCTGAGCAGGAGAAATCGCAAAACATAGTCATTTCTTCATTGCCGTACAAAAACAACGCTTTTTTGCATTCCTGTCTCATTTTCTCTTAGAAACAATGATTTTCATCAATCCTTTTACATAATTCTTGTTTCTCATGACATCTCTAACATTGCCCACAATTATCAACTTTCTAAGTCTTTCTGAGCACGAGAAATCGCAAAACATAGTCATTTCTTCATTGCCGTACAAAAACAACGCTTTTTTGCATTTCTGTCTCACTTTCTCTTAGAAACAATGATTTACATCAATCCTTTTACATAATTCTTGTTTCTCATGACATTTCTAACATTGCCCACAATTATCAACTTTCTAAGTCTTTCTGAGCAGGAGAAATTGCAAAACATAGTTATTTCTTCATTGCCGTACAAAAACAATGCTTTTTTGCATTCCTGTCTCACTTTCTCTTAGAAACAATGATTTACATCAATCCTTTCACATAATTCTTGTTTCTCATGACATTTCTAACATTGCCCACAATTATCAACTTTCTAAGTCTTTCTGAGCACGAGAAATCGCAAAACATAGTCATTTCTTCATTGCCGTCCAAAAACAACGCTTTTTTGCATTCCTGTCTCACTTTCTCTTAGAAACAATGATTTACATCAATCCTTTTACATAATTCTTGTTTCTCATGACATTTCTAACATTGCCCACAATTATCAACTTTCTAAGTCTTTCTGAGCACGAGAAATCGCAAAACATAGTCATTACTTCATTGCCGTTAAAAAACAACGCTTTTTTGCATTCCTGTCTCACTTTCTCTTGTAAACAATGATTTACATCAATCCTTTTACATAATTCTTGTTTCTCATGACATTTCTAACATTGCCCACAATTATCAACTTTCTAAGTCTTTCTGAGCAGGAGAAATTGCAAAACATAGTCATTTCTTCATTGCCGTACAAAAACAACGCTTTTTTGCATTCCTGTCTCACTTTCTCTTGTAAACAATGATTTACATCAATCCTTTTACATAATTCTTGTTTCTCATGACATTTCTAACATTGCCCACAATTATCAACTTTCTAAGTCTTTCTGAGCAGTTGAAATCGCAAAACATAGTCATTTCTTCATTGCCGTCCAAAAACAACGCTTTTTTGCATTCCTGTCTCACTTTCTCTTAGAAACAATGATTTACATCAATCCTTTTACATAATTCTTGTTTCTCATGACATTTCTAACATTGCCCACAATTATCAACTTTCTAAGTCTTTCTGAGCAGGAGAAATCGCAAAACATAGTCATTTCTTCATTGCCGTACAAAAACAACGCTTTTTTGCATTCCTGTCTCACTTTCTCTTGTAAACAATGATTTACATCAATCCTTTTACATAATTCTTGTTTCTCATGACATTTCTAACATTGCCCACAATTATCAACTTTCTAAGTCTTTCTGAGCAGGAGAAATCGCAAAACATAGTCATTTCTTCATTGCCGTACAAAAACAACGCTTTTTTGCATTCCTGTCTCACTTTCTCTTGTAAACAATGATTTACATCAATCCTTTTACATAATTCTTGTTTCTCATGACATTTCTAACATTGCCCACAATTATCAACTTTCTAAGTCTTTCTGAGCACGAGAAATCGTAAAACATAGTCATTTCTTCATTGCCGTCCAAAAACAACGCTTTTTTGCATTCCTGTCTCACTTTCTCTTAGAAACAATGATTTACATCAATCCTTTTACATAATTCTTGTTTCTCATGACATTTCTAACATTGCCCACAATTATCAACTTTCTAAGTCTTTCTGAGCAGGAGAAATTGCAAAAATAGTCATTTCTTCATTGCCGTCCAAAAACAACGCTTTTTTGCATTCCTGTCTCACTTTCTCTTAGAAACAATGATTTACATCAATCCTTTTACATAATTCTTGTTTCTCATGACATTTCTAACATTGCCCACAATTATCAACTTTCTAAGTCTTTCTGAGCAGGAGAAATTGCAAAACATAGTCATTTCTTCATTGCCGTAGAAAAACAACGCTTTTTTGCATTCCTGTCTCACTTTCTCTTAGAAACAATGATTTACATCAATCCTTTCACATAATTCTTGTTTCTCATGACATTTCTAACATTGCCCACAATTATCAACTTTCTAAGTCTTTCTGAGCAGGAGAAATTGCAAAACATAGTTATTTCTTCTTTGCCGTCCAAAAACAACGCTTTTTTGTATTCCTGTCTCACTTTCTCTTACAAACAATGATTTTCATCAATCCTTTTACATAATTCTTGTTTCTCATGACATTTCTAACATTGCCCACAATTATCAACTTTCTAAGTCTTTCTGAGCACGAGAAATCTTAAAACATAGTCATTTCTTCATTGCCGTCCAAAAACAACGCTTTTTTGCATTCCTGTCTCACTTTCTCTTACAAACAATGATTTTCATCAATCCTTTTACATAATTCTTGTTTCTCATGACATTTCTAACTTTGCCCACAATTATCAACTTTCTAAGTCTTTCTGAGCACGAGAAATCGTAAACCATAGTCATTTCTTCATTGCCGTCCAAAAACAACGCTTTTTTGCATTCCTATCTCACTTTCTCTTAGAAACAATGATTTACATCAATCCTTTTACATAATTCTTGTTTCTCATGACATTTCTAACATTGCCCACAATTATCAACTTTCTAAGTCTTTCTGAGCAGGAGAAATCGCAAAACATAGTCATTTCTTCATTGCCGTACAAAAACAACGCTTTTTTGCATTCCTGTCTCACTTTCTCTTAGAAACAATGATTTTCATCAATCCTTTTACATAATTCTTGTTTCTCATGACATCTCTAACATTGCCCACAATTATCAACTTTCTAAGTCTTTCTGAGCACGAGAAATCGCAGAACATAGTCATTTCTTCATTGCCGTTAAAAAACAACGCTTTTTTGCATTCCTGTCTCACTTTCTATTGTAAACAATGATTTACATCAATCCTTTTACATAATTCTTGTTTCTCATGACATTTCTAACATTGCCCACAATTATCAACTTTCTAAGTCTTTCTGAGCAGGAGAAATTGCAAAACATAGTCATTTCTTCATTGCCGTCCAAAAACAACGCTTTTTTGTATTCCTGTCTCACTTTCTCTTACAAACAATGATTTTCATCAATCCTTTTACATAATTCTTGTTTCTCATGACATTTCTAACATTTCCCACAATTATCAACTTTCTAAGTCTTTCTGAGCAGGAGAAATCGCAAAACATAGTCATTTCTTCATTGCCGTACAAAAACAACGCTTTTTTGCATTCCTGTCTCACTTTCTCTTGTAAACAATGATTTACATCAATCCTTTTACATAATTCTTGTTTCTCATGACATTTCTAACATTGCCCACAATTATCAACTTTCTAAGTCTTTCTGAGCAGGAGAAATCGCAAAACATAGTCATTTCTTCATTGCCCTACAAAAACAACGCTTTTTTGCATTCCTGTCTCACTTTCTCTTGTAAACAATGATTTACATCAATCCTTTTACATAATTCTTGTTTCTCATGACATTTCTAACATTGCCCACAATTATCAACTTTCTAAGTCTTTCTGAGCAGGAGAAATCGCAAAACATAGTCATTTCTTCATTGCCGTACAAAAACAACGCTTTTTTGCATTCCTGTCTCACTTTCTCTTAGAAACAATGATTTATATCAATCCTTTCACATAATTCTTGTTTCTCATGACATTTCTAACATTGCCCACAATTATCAACTTTCTAAGTCTTTCTGAGCAGGAGAAATTGCAAAACATAGTCATTTCTTCATTGCCGTCCAAAAACAACGCTTTTTTGTATTCCTGTCTCACTTTCTCTTACAAACAATGATTTTCATCAATCCTTTTACATAATTCTTGTTTCTCATGACATTTCTAACATTGCCCACAATTATCAACTTTCTAAGTCTTTCTGAGCAGGAGAAATCGCAAAACATAGTCATTTCTTCATTGCCGTCCAAAAACAACGCTTTTTTGCATTCCTGTCTCACTTTCTCTTAGAAACAATGATTTACATCAATCCTTTTACATAATTCTTGTTTCTCATGACATTTCTAACATTGCCCACAATTATCAACTTTCTAAGTCTTTCTGAGCAGGAGAAATCGCAAAACATAGTCATTTCTTCATTGCCGTACAAAAACAACGCTTTTTTGCATTCCTGTCTCACTTTCTCTTGTAAACAATGATTTACATCAATCCTTTTACATAATTCTTGTTTCTCGTGACATTTCTAACATTGCCCACAATTATCAACTTTCTAAGTCTTTCTGAGCAGGAGAAATCGCAAAACATAGTCATTTCTTCATTGCCGTACAAAAACAACGCTTTTTTGCATTCCTGTCTCACTTTCTCTTAGAAACAATGATTTTCATCAATCCTTTTACATAATTCTTGTTTCTCATGACATTTCTAACATTGCCCACAATTATCAACTTTCTAAGTCTTTCTGAGCAGGAGAAATCGCAAAACATAGTCATTTCTTCATTGCCGTACAAAAACAACGCTTTTTTGCATTCCTGTCTCACTTTCTCTTAGAAACAATGATTTACATCAATCCTTTTACATAATTCTTGTTTCTCATGACATTTCTAACATTGCCCACAATTATCAACTTTCTAAGTCTTTCTGAGCAGGAGAAATCGCAAAACATAGTCATTTCTTCATTGCCGTCCAAAAACAACGCTTTTTTGCATTCCTGTCTCACTTTCTCTTAGAAACAATGATTTACATCAATCCTTTTACATAATTCTTGTTTCTCATGACATTTCTAACATTGCCCACAATTATCAACTTTCTAAGTCTTTCTGAGCAGGAGAAATCGCAAAACATAGTCATTTCTTCATTGCCGTACAAAAACAACGCTTTTTTGCATTCCTGTCTCACTTTCTCTTGTAAACAATGATTTACATCAATCCTTTTACATAATTCTTGTTTCTCATGACATTTCTAACATTGCCCACAATTATCAACTTTCTAAGTCTTTCTGAGCAGGAGAAATCGCAAAACATAGTCATTTCTTCATTGCCGTCCAAAAACAACGCTTTTTTGCATTCCTGTCTCACTTTCTCTTAGAAACAATGATTTACATCAATCCTTTTACATAATTCTTGTTTCTCATGACATTTCTAACATTGCCCACAATTATCAACTTTCTAAGTCTTTCTGAGCAGGAGAAATCGCAAAACATAGTCATTTCTTCATTGCCGTCCAAAAACAACGCTTTTTTGCATTCCTGTCTCACTTTCTCTTAGAAACAATGATTTACATCAATCCTTTTACATAATTCTTGTTTCTCATGACATTTCTAACATTGCCCACAATTATCAACTTTCTAAGTCTTTCTGAGCAGGAGAAATCGCAAAACATAGTCATTTCTTCATTGCCGTACAAAAACAACGCTTTTTTGCATTCCTGTCTCACTTTCTCTTAGAAACAATGATTTACATCAATCCTTTCACATAATTCTTGTTTCTCATGACATTTCTAACATTGCCCACAATTATCAACTTTCTAAGTCTTTCTGAGCAGGAGAAATTGCAAAACATAGTCATTTCTTCATTGCCGTCCAAAAACAACGCTTTTTTGTATTCCTGTCTCACTTTCTCTTACAAACAATGATTTTCATCAATCCTTTTACATAATTCTTGTTTCTCATGACATTTCTAACATTGCCCACAATTATCAACTTTCTAAGTCTTTCTGAGCAGGAGAAATCGCAAAACATAGTCATTTCTTCATTGCCGTACAAAAACAACGCTTTTTTGCATTCCTGTCTCACTTTCTCTTGTAAACAATGATTTACATCAATCCTTTTACATAATTCTTGTTTCTCATGACATTTCTAACATTGCCCACAATTATCAACTTTCTAAGTCTTTCTGAGCAGGAGAAATCGCAAAACATAGTCATTTCTTCATTGCCCTACAAAAACAACGCTTTTTTGCATTCCTGTCTCACTTTCTCTTGTAAACAATGATTTACATCAATCCTTTTACATAATTCTTGTTTCTCATGACATTTCTAACATTGCCCACAATTATCAACTTTCTAAGTCTTTCTGAGCAGGAGAAATCGCAAAACATAGTCATTTCTTCATTGCCGTACAAAAACAACGCTTTTTTGCATTCCTGTCTCACTTTCTCTTAGAAACAATGATTTACATCAATCCTTTCACATAATTCTTGTTTCTCATGACATTTCTAACATTGCCCACAATTATCAACTTTCTAAGTCTTTCTGAGCAGGAGAAATTGCAAAACATAGTCATTTCTTCATTGCCGTCCAAAAACAACGCTTTTTTGTATTCCTGTCTCACTTTCTCTTACAAACAATGATTTTCATCAATCCTTTTACATAATTCTTGTTTCTCATGACATTTCTAACATTGCCCACAATTATCAACTTTCTAAGTCTTTCTGAGCAGGAGAAATCGCAAAACATAGTCATTTCTTCATTGCCGTCCAAAAACAACGCTTTTTTGCATTCCTGTCTCACTTTCTCTTAGAAACAATGATTTACATCAATCCTTTTACATAATTCTTGTTTCTCATGACATTTCTAACTTTGCCCACAATTATCAACTTTCTAAGTCTTTCTGAGCAGGAGAAATCGCAAAACATAGTCATTTCTTCATTGCCGTACAAAAACAACGCTTTTTTGCATTCCTGTCTCACTTTCTCTTAGAAACAATGATTTACATCAATCCTTTTACATAATTCTTGTTTCTCAAGACATTTCTAACATTGCCCACAATTATCAACTTTCTAAGTCTTTCTGAGCAGGAGAAATCGCAAAACATAGTCATTTCTTCATTGCCGTACAAAAACAACGCTTTTTTGCATTCCTGTCTCACTTTCTCTTGTAAACAATGATTTACATCAATCCTTTTACATAATTCTTGTTTCTCATGACATTTCTAACATTGCCCACAATTATCAACTTTCTAAGTCTTTCTGAGCACGAGAAATCGCAAAACATAGTCATTTCTTCATTGCCGTCCAAAAACAATGCTTTTTTGCATTCCTGTCTCACTTTCTCTTAGAAACAATGATTTACATCAATCCTTTTACATAATTCTTGTTTCTCATGACATTTCTAACTTTGCCCACAATTATCAACTTTCTAAGTCTTTCTGAGCAGGAGAAATCGCAAAACATAGTCATTTCTTCATTGCCGTACAAAAACAACGCTTTTTTGCATTCCTGTCTCACTTTCTCTTAGAAACAATGATTTACATCAATCCTTTTACATAATTCTTGTTTCTCATGACATTTCTAACATTGCCCACAATTATCAACTTTCTAAGTCTTTCTGAGCAGGAGAAATCGCAAAACATAGTCATTTCTTCATTGCCGTACAAAAACAACGCTTTTTTGCATTCCTGTCTCACTTTCTCTTGTAAACAATGATTTACATCAATCCTTTTACATAATTCTTGTTTCTCATGACATTTCTAACATTGCCCACAATTATCAACTTTCTAAGTCTTTCTGAGCAGGAGAAATCGCAAAACATAGTCATTTCTTCATTGCCGTACAAAAAACAACGCTTTTTTGCATTCCTGTCTCACTTTCTCTTAGAAACAATGATTTACATCAATCCTTTTACATAATTCTTGTTTCTCATGACATTTCTAACTTTGCCCACAATTATCAACTTTCTAAGTCTTTCTGAGCAGGAGAAATCGCAAAACATAGTCATTTCTTCATTGCCGTACAAAAACAACGCTTTTTTGCATTCCTGTCTCACTTTCTCTTAGAAACAATGATTTACATCAATCCTTTTACATAATTCTTGTTTCTCATGACATTTCTAACATTGCCCACAATTATCAACTTTCTAAGTCTTTCTGAGCAGGAGAAATCGCAAAACATAGTCATTTCTTCATTGCCGTACAAAAACAACGCTTTTTTGCATTCCTGTCTCACTTTCTCTTGTAAACAATGATTTACATCAATCCTTTTACATAATTCTTGTTTCTCATGACATTTCTAACATTGCCCACAATTATCAACTTTCTAAGTCTTTCTGAGCACGAGAAATCGCAAAACATAGTCATTTCTTCATTGCCGTCCAAAAACAATGCTTTTTTGCATTCCTGTCTCACTTTCTCTTAGAAACAATGATTTACATCAATCCTTTTACATAATTCTTGTTTCTCATGACATTTCTAACATTGCCCACAATTATCAACTTTCTAAGTCTTTCTGAGCAGGAGAAATCGCAAAACATAGTCATTTCTTCATTTCCGTACAAAAACAACGCTTTTTTGCATTCCTGTCTCACTTTCTCTTGTAAACAATGATTTACATCAATCCTTTTACATAATTCTTGTTTCTCATGACATTTCTAACATTGCCCACAATTATCAACTTTCTAAGTCTTTCTGAGCAGGAGAAATCGCAAAACATAGTCATTTCTTCATTGCCGTACAAAAACAACGCTTTTTTGCATTCCTGTCTCACTTTCTCTTGTAAACAATGATTTACATCAATCCTTTTACATAATTCTTGTTTCTCATGACATTTCTAACATTGCCCACAATTATCAACTTTCTAAGTCTTTCTGAGCAGGAGAAATCGCAAAACATAGTCATTTCTTCATTGCCGTACAAAAACAACGCTTTTTTGCATTCCTGTCTCACTTTCTCTTAGAAACAATGATTTACATCAATCCTTTTACATAATTCTTGTTTCTCATGACATTTCTAACATTGCCCACAATTATCAACTTTCTAAGTCTTTCTGAGCAGGAGAAATCGCAAAACATAGTCATTTCTTCATTGCCGTCCAAAACAACGCTTTTTTTGCATTCCTGTCTCACTTTCTCTTAGAAACAATGATTTACATCAATCCTTTTACATAATTCTTGTTTCTCATGACATTTCTAACATTGCCCACAATTATCAACTTTCTAAGTCTTTCTGAGCAGGAGAAATCGCAAAACATAGTCATTTCTTCATTGCCGTCCAAAAACAACGCTTTTTTGCATTCCTGTCTCACTTTCTCTTAGAAACAATGATTTACATCAATCCTTTTACATAATTCTTGTTTCTCATGACATTTCTAACATTGCCCACAATTATCAACTTTCTAAGTCTTTCTGAGCAGGAGAAATCGCAAAACATAGTCATTTCTTCATTGCCGTACAAAAACAACGCTTTTTTGCATTCCTGTCTCACTTTCTCTTAGAAACAATGATTTACATCAATCCTTTCACATAATTCTTGTTTCTCATGACATTTCTAACATTGCCCACAATTATCAACTTTCTAAGTCTTTCTGAGCAGGAGAAATTGCAAAACATAGTCATTTCTTCATTGCCGTCCAAAAACAACGCTTTTTTGTATTCCTGTCTCACTTTCTCTTACAAACAATGATTTTCATCAATCCTTTTACATAATTCTTGTTTCTCATGACATTTCTAACATTGCCCACAATTATCAACTTTCTAAGTCTTTCTGAGCAGGAGAAATCGCAAAACATAGTCATTTCTTCATTGCCGTACAAAAACAACGCTTTTTTGCATTCCTGTCTCACTTTCTCTTGTAAACAATGATTTACATCAATCCTTTTACATAATTCTTGTTTCTCATGACATTTCTAACATTGCCCACAATTATCAACTTTCTAAGTCTTTCTGAGCAGGAGAAATCGCAAAACATAGTCATTTCTTCATTGCCCTACAAAAACAACGCTTTTTTGCATTCCTGTCTCACTTTCTCTTGTAAACAATGATTTACATCAATCCTTTTACATAATTCTTGTTTCTCATGACATTTCTAACATTGCCCACAATTATCAACTTTCTAAGTCTTTCTGAGCAGGAGAAATCGCAAAACATAGTCATTTCTTCATTGCCGTACAAAAACAACGCTTTTTTGCATTCCTGTCTCACTTTCTCTTAGAAACAATGATTTACATCAATCCTTTCACATAATTCTTGTTTCTCATGACATTTCTAACATTGCCCACAATTATCAACTTTCTAAGTCTTTCTGAGCAGGAGAAATTGCAAAACATAGTCATTTCTTCATTGCCGTCCAAAAACAACGCTTTTTTGTATTCCTGTCTCACTTTCTCTTACAAACAATGATTTTCATCAATCCTTTTACATAATTCTTGTTTCTCATGACATTTCTAACATTGCCCACAATTATCAACTTTCTAAGTCTTTCTGAGCAGGAGAAATCGCAAAACATAGTCATTTCTTCATTGCCGTCCAAAAACAACGCTTTTTTGCATTCCTGTCTCACTTTCTCTTAGAAACAATGATTTACATCAATCCTTTTACATAATTCTTGTTTCTCATGACATTTCTAACTTTGCCCACAATTATCAACTTTCTAAGTCTTTCTGAGCAGGAGAAATCGCAAAACATAGTCATTTCTTCATTGCCGTACAAAAACAACGCTTTTTTGCATTCCTGTCTCACTTTCTCTTAGAAACAATGATTTACATCAATCCTTTTACATAGTTCTTGTTTCTCATGACATTTCTAACATTGCCCACAATTATCAACTTTCTAAGTCTTTCTGAGCACGAGAAATCGCAAAACATAGTTATTTCTTCATTGCCGTCCAAAAACAATGCTTTTTTGCATTCCTGTCTCACTTTCTCTTAGAAACAATGATTTACATCAATCCTTTTACATAATTCTTGTTTCTCATGACATTTCAAACTTTGCCCACAATTATCAACTTTCTAAGTCTTTCTGAGCAGGAGAAATCGCAAAACATAGTCATTTCTTCATTGCCGTACAAAAACAACGCTTTTTTGCATTCCTGTCTCACTTTCTCTTAGAAACAATGATTTACATCAATCCTTTTACATAATTCTTGTTTCTCATGACATTTCTAACATTGCCCACAATTATCAACTTTCTAAGTCTTTCTGAGCAGGAGAAATCGCAAAACATAGTCATTTCTTCATTGCCGTACAAAAACAACGCTTTTTTGCATTCCTGTCTCACTTTCTCTTGTAAACAATGATTTACATCAATCCTTTTACATAATTCTTGTTTCTCATGACATTTCTAACATTGCCCACAATTATCAACTTTCTAAGTCTTTCTGAGCAGGAGAAATCGCAAAACATAGTCATTTCTTCATTGCCGTACAAAAACAACGCTTTTTTGCATTCCTGTCTCACTTTCTCTTAGAAACAATGATTTACATCAATCCTTTTACATAATTCTTGTTTCTCATGACATTTCTAACTTTGCCCACAATTATCAACTTTCTAAGTCTTTCTGAGCACGAGAAATCGTAAACCATAGTCATTTCTTCATTGCCGTCCAAAAACAACGCTTTTTTGCATTCCTATCTCACTTTCTCTTAGAAACAATGATTTACATCAATCCTTTTACATAATTCTTGTTTCTCATGACATTTCTAACATTGCCCACAATTATCAACTTTCTAAGTCTTTCTGAGCAGGAGAAATCGCAAAACATAGTCATTTCTTCATTGCCGTACAAAAACAACGCTTTTTTGCATTCCTGTCTCACTTTCTCTTAGAAACAATGATTTTCATCAATCCTTTTACATAATTCTTGTTTCTCATGACATCTCTAACATTGCCCACAATTATCAACTTTCTAAGTCTTTCTGAGCACGAGAAATCGCAGAACATAGTCATTTCTTCATTGCCGTTAAAAAACAACGCTTTTTTGCATTCCTGTCTCACTTTCTATTGTAAACAATGATTTACATCAATCCTTTTACATAATTCTTGTTTCTCATGACATTTCTAACATTGCCACAATTATCAACTTTCTAAGTCTTTCTGAGCAGGAGAAATTGCAAAACATAGTCATTTCTTCATTGCCGTCCAAAAACAACGCTTTTTTGTATTCCTGTCTCACTTTCTCTTACAAACAATGATTTTCATCAATCCTTTTACATAATTCTTGTTTCTCATGACATTTCTAACATTTCCCACAATTATCAACTTTCTAAGTCTTTCTGAGCAGGAGAAATCGCAAAACATAGTCATTTCTTCATTGCCGTACAAAAACAACGCTTTTTTGCATTCCTGTCTCACTTTCTCTTGTAAACAATGATTTACATCAATCCTTTTACATAATTCTTGTTTCTCATGACATTTCTAACATTGCCCACAATTATCAACTTTCTAAGTCTTTCTGAGCAGGAGAAATCGCAAAACATAGTCATTTCTTCATTGCCCTACAAAAACAACGCTTTTTTGCATTCCTGTCTCACTTTCTCTTGTAAACAATGATTTACATCAATCCTTTTACATAATTCTTGTTTCTCATGACATTTCTAACATTGCCCACAATTATCAACTTTCTAAGTCTTTCTGAGCAGGAGAAATCGCAAAACATAGTCATTTCTTCATTGCCGTACAAAAACAACGCTTTTTTGCATTCCTGTCTCACTTTCTCTTAGAAACAATGATTTATATCAATCCTTTCACATAATTCTTGTTTCTCATGACATTTCTAACATTGCCCACAATTATCAACTTTCTAAGTCTTTCTGAGCAGGAGAAATTGCAAAACATAGTCATTTCTTCATTGCCGTCCAAAAACAACGCTTTTTTGTATTCCTGTCTCACTTTCTCTTACAAACAATGATTTTCATCAATCCTTTTACATAATTCTTGTTTCTCATGACATTTCTAACATTGCCCACAATTATCAACTTTCTAAGTCTTTCTGAGCAGGAGAAATCGCAAAACATAGTCATTTCTTCATTGCCGTCCAAAAACAACGCTTTTTTGCATTCCTGTCTCACTTTCTCTTAGAAACAATGATTTACATCAATCCTTTTACATAATTCTTGTTTCTCATGACATTTCTAACATTGCCCACAATTATCAACTTTCTAAGTCTTTCTGAGCAGGAGAAATCGCAAAACATAGTCATTTCTTCATTGCCGTACAAAAACAACGCTTTTTTGCATTCCTGTCTCACTTTCTCTTGTAAACAATGATTTACATCAATCCTTTTACATAATTCTTGTTTCTCGTGACATTTCTAACATTGCCCACAATTATCAACTTTCTAAGTCTTTCTGAGCAGGAGAAATCGCAAAACATAGTCATTTCTTCATTGCCGTACAAAAACAACGCTTTTTTGCATTCCTGTCTCACTTTCTCTTAGAAACAATGATTTTCATCAATCCTTTTACATAATTCTTGTTTCTCATGACATTTCTAACATTGCCCACAATTATCAACTTTCTAAGTCTTTCTGAGCAGGAGAAATCGCAAAACATAGTCATTTCTTCATTGCCGTACAAAAACAACGCTTTTTTGCATTCCTGTCTCACTTTCTCTTGTAAACAATGATTTACATCAATCCTTTTACATAATTCTTGTTTCTCATGACATTTCTAATATTGCCCACAATTATCAACTTTCTAAGTCTTTCTGAGCAGGAGAAATCGCAAAACATAGTCATTTCTTCATTGCCGTCCAAAAACAACGCTTTTTTGCATTCCTGTCTCACTTTCTCTTAGAAACAATGATTTACATCAATCCTTTTACATAATTCTTGTTTCTCATGACATTTCTAACATTGCCCACAATTATCAACTTTCTAAGTCTTTCTGAGCAGGAGAAATCGCAAAACATAGTCATTTCTTCATTGCCCTACAAAAACAACGCTTTTTTGCATTCCTGTCTCACTTTCTCTTGTAAACAATGATTTACATCAATCCTTTTACATAATTCTTGTTTCTCATGACATTTCTAACATTGCCCACAATTATCAACTTTCTAAGTCTTTCTGAGCAGGAGAAATCGCAAAACATAGTCATTTCTTCATTGCCGTACAAAAACAACGCTTTTTTGCATTCCTGTCTCACTTTCTCTTAGAAACAATGATTTACATCAATCCTTTTACATAATTCTTGTTTCTCATGACATTTCTAATATTGCCCACAATTATCAACTTTCTAAGTCTTTCTGAGCAGGAGAAATCGCAAAACATAGTCATTTCTTCATTGCCGTCCAAAAACAACGCTTTTTTGCATTCCTGTCTCACTCTTTTCTCTTAGAAACAATGATTTACATCAATCCTTTTACATAATTCTTGTTTCTCATGACATTTCTAACATTGCCCACAATTATCAACTTTCTAAGTCTTTCTGAGCAGGAGAAATCGCAAAACATAGTCATTTCTTCATTGCCCTACAAAAACAACGCTTTTTTGCATTCCTGTCTCACTTTCTCTTGTAAACAATGATTTACATCAATCCTTTTACATAATTCTTGTTTCTCATGACATTTCTAACATTGCCCACAATTATCAACTTTCTAAGTCTTTCTGAGCAGGAGAAATCGCAAAACATAGTCATTTCTTCATTGCCGTCCAAAAACAACGCTTTTTTGCATTCCTGTCTCACTTTCTCTTAGAAACAATGATTTACATCAATCCTTTCACATAATTCTTGTTTCTCATGACATGTCTAACATTGCCCACAATTATCAACTTTCTAAGTCTTTCTGAGCAGGAGAAATCGCAAAACATAGTCATTTCTTCATTGCCGTCCAAAAACAACGCTTTTTTGCATTCCTGTCTCACTTTCTCTTAGAAACAATGATTTACATCAATCCTTTTACATAATTTTTGTTTCTCATGACATTTCTAACATTGCCCACAATTATCAACTTTCTAAGTCTTTCTGAGCAGGAGAAATCGCAAAACATAGTCATTTCTTCATTGCCGTACAAAAACAACGCTTTTTTGCATTCCTGTCTCACTTTCTCTTGTAAACAATGATTTACATCAATCCTTTTACATAATTCTTGTTTCTCATGACATTTCTAACATTGCCCACAATTATCAACTTTCTAAGTCTTTCTGAGCAGGAGAAATCGCAAAACATAGTCATTTCTTCATTGCCGTACAAAAACAACGCTTTTTTGCATTCCTGTCTCACTTTCTCTTGTAAACAATGATTTACATCAATCCTTTTACATAATTCTTGTTTCTCATGACATTTCTAACATTGCCCACAATTATCAACTTTCTAAGTCTTTCTGAGCAGGAGAAATCGCAAAACATAGTCATTTCTTCTTTGCCGTACAAAAACAACGCTTTTTTGCATTCCTGTCTCACTTTCTATTAGAAACAATGATTTACATCAATCCTTTTACATAATTCTTGTTTCTCATGACATTTCTAACATTGCCCACAATTATCAACTTTCTAAGTCTTTCTGAGCAGGAGAAATCGCAAAACATAGTCATTTCTTCATTGCCGTCCAAAAAACAACGCTTTTTTGCATTCCTGTCTCACTTTCTCTTAGAAACAATGATTTACATCAATCCTTTTACATAATTCTTGTTTCTCATGACATTTCTAACATTGCCCACAATTATCAACTCTCTAAGTCTTTCTGAGCAGGAGAAATCGCAAAACATAGTCATTTCTTCATTGCCGTACAAAAACAACGCTTTTTTGCATTCCTGTCTCACTTTCTCTTGTAAACAATGATTTACATCAATCCTTTTACATAATTCTTGTTTCTCATGACATTTCTAACATTGCCCACAATTATCAACTTTCTAAGTCTTTCTGAGCAGGAGAAATCGCAAAACATAGTCATTTCTTCATTGCCGTACAAAAACAACGCTTTTTTGCATTCCTGTCTCACTTTCTCTTAGAAACAATGATTTACATCAATCCTTTTACATAATTCTTGTTTCTCATGACATTTCTAACTTTGCCCACAATTATCAACTTTCTAAGTCTTTCTGAGCAGGAGAAATCGCAAAACATAGTCATTTCTTCATTGCCGTACAAAAACAACGCTTTTTTGCATTCCTGTCTCACTTTCTCTTGTAAACAATGATTTACATCAATCCTTTACATAATTCTTGTTTCTCATGACATTTCTAACATTGCCCACAATTATCAACTTTCTAAGTCTTTCTGAGCAGGAGAAATCGCAAAACATAGTCATTTCTTCATTGCCGTACAAAAACAACGCTTTTTTGCATTCCTGTCTCACTTTCTCTTGTAAACAATGATTTACATCAATCCTTTTACATAATTCTTGTTTCTCATGACATTTCTAACATTGCCCACAATTATCAACTTTCTAAGTCTTTCTGAGCAGGAGAAATCGCAAAACATAGTCATTTCTTCATTGCCGTACAAAAACAACGCTTTTTTGCATTCCTGTCTCACTTTCTCTTAGAAACAATGATTTACATCAATCCTTTTACATAATTCTTGTTTCTCATGACATTTCTAACATTGCCCACAATTATCAACTTTCTAAGTCTTTCTGAGCAGGAGAAATCGCAAAACATAGTCATTTCTTCATTGCCGTCCAAAAACAACGCTTTTTTGCATTCCTGTCTCACTTTCTCTTAGAAACAATGATTTACATCAATCCTTTTACATAATTCTTGTTTCTCATGACATTTCTAACATTGCCCACAATTATCAACTTTCTAAGTCTTTCTGAGCAGGAGAAATCGCAAAACATAGTCATTTCTTCATTGCCGTCCAAAAACAACGCTTTTTTGCATTCCTGTCTCACTTTCTCTTAGAAACAATGATTTACATCAATCCTTTTACATAATTTTTGTTTCTCATGACATTTCTAACATTGCCCACAATTATCAACTTTCTAAGTCTTTCTGAGCAGGAGAAATCGCAAAACATAGTCATTTCTTCATTGCCCTACAAAAACAACGCTTTTTTGCATTCCTGTCTCACTTTCTCTTGTAAACAATGATTTACATCAATCCTTTTACATAATTCTTGTTTCTCATGACATTTCTAACATTGCCCACAATTATCAACTTTCTAAGTCTTTCTGAGCAGGAGAAATCGCAAAACATAGTCATTTCTTCATTGCCGTACAAAAACAACGCTTTTTTGCATTCCTGTCTCACTTTCTCTTAGAAACAATGATTTACATCAATCCTTTCACATAATTCTTGTTTCTCATGACATTTCTAACATTGCCCACAATTATCAACTTTCTAAGTCTTTCTGAGCAGGAGAAATTGCAAAACATAGTCATTTCTTCATTGCCGTCCAAAAACAACGCTTTTTTGTATTCCTGTCTCACTTTCTCTTACAAACAATGATTTTCATCAATCCTTTTACATAATTCTTGTTTCTCATGACATTTCTAACATTGCCCACAATTATCAACTTTCTAAGTCTTTCTGAGCAGGAGAAATCGCAAAACATAGTCATTTCTTCATTGCCGTACAAAAACAACGCTTTTTTGCATTCCTGTCTCACTTTCTCTTGTAAACAATGATTTACATCAATCCTTTTACATAATTCTTGTTTCTCATGACATTTCTAACATTGCCCACAATTATCAACTTTCTAAGTCTTTCTGAGCAGGAGAAATCGCAAAACATAGTCATTTCTTCATTGCCCTACAAAAACAACGCTTTTTTGCATTCCTGTCTCACTTTCTCTTGTAAACAATGATTTACATCAATCCTTTTACATAATTCTTGTTTCTCATGACATTTCTAACATTGCCCACAATTATCAACTTTCTAAGTCTTTCTGAGCAGGAGAAATCGCAAAACATAGTCATTTCTTCATTGCCGTACAAAAACAACGCTTTTTTGCATTCCTGTCTCACTTTCTCTTAGAAACAATGATTTACATCAATCCTTTCACATAATTCTTGTTTCTCATGACATTTCCAACATTGCCCACAATTATCAACTTTCTAAGTCTTTCTGAGCAGGAGAAATTGCAAAACATAGTCATTTCTTCATTGCCGTCCAAAAACAACGCTTTTTTGTATTCCTGTCTCACTTTCTCTTACAAACAATGATTTTCATCAATCCTTTTACATAATTCTTGTTTCTCATGACATTTCTAACATTGCCCACAATTATCAACTTTCTAAGTCTTTCTGAGCAGGAGAAATCGCAAAACATAGTCATTTCTTCATTGCCGTCCAAAAACAACGCTTTTTTGCATTCCTGTCTCACTTTCTCTTAGAAACAATGATTTACATCAATCCTTTTACATAATTCTTGTTTCTCATGACATTTCTAACATTGCCCACAATTATCAACTTTCTAAGTCTTTCTGAGCAGGAGAAATCGCAAAACATAGTCATTTCTTCATTGCCGTACAAAAACAACGCTTTTTTGCATTCCTGTCTCACTTTCTCTTGTAAACAATGATTTACATCAATCCTTTTACATAATTCTTGTTTCTCATGACATTTCTAACATTGCCCACAATTATCAACTTTCTAAGTCTTTCTGAGCAGGAGAAATCGCAAAACATAGTCATTTCTTCATTGCCGTACAAAAACAACGCTTTTTTGCATTCCTGTCTCACTTTCTCTTAGAAACAATGATTTACATCAATCCTTTTACATAATTCTTGTTTCTCATGACATTTCTAACATTGCCCACAATTATCAACTTTCTAAGTCTTTCTGAGCAGGAGAAATCGCAAAACATAGTCATTTCTTCATTGCCGTACAAAAACAACGCTTTTTTGCATTCCTGTCTCACTTTCTCTTAGAAACAATGATTTACATCAATCCTTTTACATAATTCTTGTTTCTCATGACATTTCTAACATTGCCCACAATTATCAACTTTCTAAGTCTTTCTGAGCAGGAGAAATCGCAAAACATAGTCATTTCTTCATTGCCGTCCAAAAACAACGCTTTTTTGCATTCCTGTCTCACTTTCTCTTAGAAACAATGATTTACATCAATCCTTTTACATAATTCTTGTTTCTCATGACATTTCTAACATTGCCCACAATTATCAACTTTCTAAGTCTTTCTGAGCAGGAGAAATCGCAAAACATAGTCATTTCTTCATTGCCGTACAAAAACAACGCTTTTTTGCATTCCTGTCTCACTTTCTCTTGTAAACAATGATTTACATCAATCCTTTTACATAATTCTTGTTTCTCATGACATTTCTAACATTGCCCACAATTATCAACTTTCTAAGTCTTTCTGAGCAGGAGAAATCGCAAAACATAGTCATTTCTTCATTGCCGTCCAAAAACAACGCTTTTTTGCATTCCTGTCTCACTTTCTCTTAGAAACAATGATTTACATCAATCCTTTTACATAATTCTTGTTTCTCATGACATTTCTAACATTGCCCACAATTATCAACTTTCTAAGTCTTTCTGAGCAGGAGAAATCGCAAAACATAGTCATTTCTTCATTGCCGTCCAAAAACAACGCTTTTTTGCATTCCTGTCTCACTTTCTCTTAGAAACAATGATTTACATCAATCCTTTTACATAATTCTTGTTTCTCATGACATTTCTAACATTGCCCACAATTATCAACTTTCTAAGTCTTTCTGAGCAGGAGAAATCGCAAAACATAGTCATTTCTTCATTGCCGTACAAAAACAACGCTTTTTTGCATTCCTGTCTCACTTTCTCTTAGAAACAATGATTTACATCAATCCTTTCACATAATTCTTGTTTCTCATGACATTTCTAACATTGCCCACAATTATCAACTTTCTAAGTCTTTCTGAGCAGGAGAAATTGCAAAACATAGTCATTTCTTCATTGCCGTCCAAAAACAACGCTTTTTTGTATTCCTGTCTCACTTTCTCTTACAAACAATGATTTTCATCAATCCTTTTACATAATTCTTGTTTCTCATGACATTTCTAACATTGCCCACAATTATCAACTTTCTAAGTCTTTCTGAGCAGGAGAAATCGCAAAACATAGTCATTTCTTCATTGCCGTACAAAAACAACGCTTTTTTGCATTCCTGTCTCACTTTCTCTTGTAAACAATGATTTACATCAATCCTTTTACATAATTCTTGTTTCTCATGACATTTCTAACATTGCCCACAATTATCAACTTTCTAAGTCTTTCTGAGCAGGAGAAATCGCAAAACATAGTCATTTCTTCATTGCCCTACAAAAACAACGCTTTTTTGCATTCCTGTCTCACTTTCTCTTGTAAACAATGATTTACATCAATCCTTTTACATAATTCTTGTTTCTCATGACATTTCTAACATTGCCCACAATTATCAACTTTCTAAGTCTTTCTGAGCAGGAGAAATCGCAAAACATAGTCATTTCTTCATTGCCGTACAAAAACAACGCTTTTTTGCATTCCTGTCTCACTTTCTCTTAGAAACAATGATTTACATCAATCCTTTCACATAATTCTTGTTTCTCATGACATTTCTAACATTGCCCACAATTATCAACTTTCTAAGTCTTTCTGAGCAGGAGAAATTGCAAAACATAGTCATTTCTTCATTGCCGTCCAAAAACAACGCTTTTTTGTATTCCTGTCTCACTTTCTCTTACAAACAATGATTTTCATCAATCCTTTTACATAATTCTTGTTTCTCATGACATTTCTAACATTGCCCACAATTATCAACTTTCTAAGTCTTTCTGAGCAGGAGAAATCGCAAAACATAGTCATTTCTTCATTGCCGTCCAAAAACAACGCTTTTTTGCATTCCTGTCTCACTTTCTCTTAGAAACAATGATTTACATCAATCCTTTTACATAATTCTTGTTTCTCATGACATTTCTAACTTTGCCCACAATTATCAACTTTCTAAGTCTTTCTGAGCAGGAGAAATCGCAAAACATAGTCATTTCTTCATTGCCGTACAAAAACAACGCTTTTTTGCATTCCTGTCTCACTTTCTCTTAGAAACAATGATTTACATCAATCCTTTTACATAATTCTTGTTTCTCATGACATTTCTAACATTGCCCACAATTATCAACTTTCTAAGTCTTTCTGAGCAGGAGAAATCGCAAAACATAGTCATTTCTTCATTGCCGTACAAAAACAACGCTTTTTTGCATTCCTGTCTCACTTTCTCTTGTAAACAATGATTTACATCAATCCTTTTACATAATTCTTGTTTCTCATGACATTTCTAACATTGCCCACAATTATCAACTTTCTAAGTCTTTCTGAGCACGAGAAATCGCAAAACATAGTCATTTCTTCATTGCCGTCCAAAAACAATGCTTTTTTGCATTCCTGTCTCACTTTCTCTTAGAAACAATGATTTACATCAATCCTTTTACATAATTCTTGTTTCTCATGACATTTCTAACTTTGCCCACAATTATCAACTTTCTAAGTCTTTCTGAGCAGGAGAAATCGCAAAACATAGTCATTTCTTCATTGCCGTACAAAAACAACGCTTTTTTGCATTCCTGTCTCACTTTCTCTTAGAAACAATGATTTACATCAATCCTTTTACATAATTCTTGTTTCTCATGACATTTCTAACATTGCCCACAATTATCAACTTTCTAAGTCTTTCTGAGCAGGAGAAATCGCAAAACATAGTCATTTCTTCATTGCCGTACAAAAACAACGCTTTTTTGCATTCCTGTCTCACTTTCTCTTGTAAACAATGATTTACATCAATCCTTTTACATAATTCTTGTTTCTCATGACATTTCTAACATTGCCCACAATTATCAACTTTCTAAGTCTTTCTGAGCAGGAGAAATCGCAAAACATAGTCATTTCTTCATTGCCGTACAAAAACAACGCTTTTTTGCATTCCTGTCTCACTTTCTCTTAGAAACAATGATTTACATCAATCCTTTTACATAATTCTTGTTTCTCATGACATTTCTAACTTTGCCCACAATTATCAACTTTCTAAGTCTTTCTGAGCAGGAGAAATCGCAAAACATAGTCATTTCTTCATTGCCGTACAAAAACAACGCTTTTTTGCATTCCTGTCTCACTTTCTCTTAGAAACAATGATTTACATCAATCCTTTTACATAATTCTTGTTTCTCATGACATTTCTAACATTGCCCACAATTATCAACTTTCTAAGTCTTTCTGAGCAGGAGAAATCGCAAAACATAGTCATTTCTTCATTGCCGTACAAAAACAACGCTTTTTTGCATTCCTGTCTCACTTTCTCTTGTAAACAATGATTTACATCAATCCTTTTACATAATTCTTGTTTCTCATGACATTTCTAACATTGCCCACAATTATCAACTTTCTAAGTCTTTCTGAGCACGAGAAATCGCAAAACATAGTCATTTCTTCATTGCCGTCCAAAAACAATGCTTTTTTGCATTCCTGTCTCACTTTCTCTTAGAAACAATGATTTACATCAATCCTTTTACATAATTCTTGTTTCTCATGACATTTCTAACATTGCCCACAATTATCAACTTTCTAAGTCTTTCTGAGCAGGAGAAATCGCAAAACATAGTCATTTCTTCATTTCCGTACAAAAACAACGCTTTTTTGCATTCCTGTCTCACTTTCTCTTGTAAACAATGATTTACATCAATCCTTTTACATAATTCTTGTTTCTCATGACATTTCTAACATTGCCCACAATTATCAACTTTCTAAGTCTTTCTGAGCAGGAGAAATCGCAAAACATAGTCATTTCTTCATTGCCGTACAAAAACAACGCTTTTTTGCATTCCTGTCTCACTTTCTCTTGTAAACAATGATTTACATCAATCCTTTTACATAATTCTTGTTTCTCATGACATTTCTAACATTGCCCACAATTATCAACTTTCTAAGTCTTTCTGAGCAGGAGAAATCGCAAAACATAGTCATTTCTTCATTGCCGTACAAAAACAACGCTTTTTTGCATTCCTGTCTCACTTTCTCTTAGAAACAATGATTTACATCAATCCTTTTACATAATTCTTGTTTCTCATGACATTTCTAACATTGCCCACAATTATCAACTTTCTAAGTCTTTCTGAGCAGGAGAAATCGCAAAACATAGTCATTTCTTCATTGCCGTCCAAAAACAACGCTTTTTTGCATTCCTGTCTCACTTTCTCTTAGAAACAATGATTTACATCAATCCTTTTACATAATTCTTGTTTCTCATGACATTTCTAACATTGCCCACAATTATCAACTTTCTAAGTCTTTCTGAGCAGGAGAAATCGCAAAACATAGTCATTTCTTCATTGCCGTCCAAAAACAACGCTTTTTTGCATTCCTGTCTCACTTTCTCTTAGAAACAATGATTTACATCAATCCTTTTACATAATTCTTGTTTCTCATGACATTTCTAACATTGCCCACAATTATCAACTTTCTAAGTCTTTCTGAGCAGGAGAAATCGCAAAACATAGTCATTTCTTCATTGCCGTACAAAAACAACGCTTTTTTGCATTCCTGTCTCACTTTCTCTTAGAAACAATGATTTACATCAATCCTTTCACATAATTCTTGTTTCTCATGACATTTCTAACATTGCCCACAATTATCAACTTTCTAAGTCTTTCTGAGCAGGAGAAATTGCAAAACATAGTCATTTCTTCATTGCCGTCCAAAAACAACGCTTTTTTGTATTCCTGTCTCACTTTCTCTTACAAACAATGATTTTCATCAATCCTTTTACATAATTCTTGTTTCTCATGACATTTCTAACATTGCCCACAATTATCAACTTTCTAAGTCTTTCTGAGCAGGAGAAATCGCAAAACATAGTCATTTCTTCATTGCCGTACAAAAACAACGCTTTTTTGCATTCCTGTCTCACTTTCTCTTGTAAACAATGATTTACATCAATCCTTTTACATAATTCTTGTTTCTCATGACATTTCTAACATTGCCCACAATTATCAACTTTCTAAGTCTTTCTGAGCAGGAGAAATCGCAAAACATAGTCATTTCTTCATTGCCCTACAAAAACAACGCTTTTTTGCATTCCTGTCTCACTTTCTCTTGTAAACAATGATTTACATCAATCCTTTTACATAATTCTTGTTTCTCATGACATTTCTAACATTGCCCACAATTATCAACTTTCTAAGTCTTTCTGAGCAGGAGAAATCGCAAAACATAGTCATTTCTTCATTGCCGTACAAAAACAACGCTTTTTTGCATTCCTGTCTCACTTTCTCTTAGAAACAATGATTTACATCAATCCTTTCACATAATTCTTGTTTCTCATGACATTTCTAACATTGCCCACAATTATCAACTTTCTAAGTCTTTCTGAGCAGGAGAAATTGCAAAACATAGTCATTTCTTCATTGCCGTCCAAAAACAACGCTTTTTTGTATTCCTGTCTCACTTTCTCTTACAAACAATGATTTTCATCAATCCTTTTACATAATTCTTGTTTCTCATGACATTTCTAACATTGCCCACAATTATCAACTTTCTAAGTCTTTCTGAGCAGGAGAAATCGCAAAACATAGTCATTTCTTCATTGCCGTCCAAAAACAACGCTTTTTTGCATTCCTGTCTCACTTTCTCTTAGAAACAATGATTTACATCAATCCTTTTACATAATTCTTGTTTCTCATGACATTTCTAACTTTGCCCACAATTATCAACTTTCTAAGTCTTTCTGAGCAGGAGAAATCGCAAAACATAGTCATTTCTTCATTGCCGTACAAAAACAACGCTTTTTTGCATTCCTGTCTCACTTTCTCTTAGAAACAATGATTTACATCAATCCTTTTACATAGTTCTTGTTTCTCATGACATTTCTAACATTGCCCACAATTATCAACTTTCTAAGTCTTTCTGAGCACGAGAAATCGCAAAACATAGTTATTTCTTCATTGCCGTCCAAAAACAATGCTTTTTTGCATTCCTGTCTCACTTTCTCTTAGAAACAATGATTTACATCAATCCTTTTACATAATTCTTGTTTCTCATGACATTTCTAACTTTGCCCACAATTATCAACTTTCTAAGTCTTTCTGAGCAGGAGAAATCGCAAAACATAGTCATTTCTTCATTGCCGTACAAAAACAACGCTTTTTTGCATTCCTGTCTCACTTTCTCTTAGAAACAATGATTTACATCAATCCTTTTACATAATTCTTGTTTCTCATGACATTTCTAACATTGCCCACAATTATCAACTTTCTAAGTCTTTCTGAGCAGGAGAAATCGCAAAACATAGTCATTTCTTCATTGCCGTACAAAAACAACGCTTTTTTGCATTCCTGTCTCACTTTCTCTTGTAAACAATGATTTACATCAATCCTTTTACATAATTCTTGTTTCTCATGACATTTCTAACATTGCCCACAATTATCAACTTTCTAAGTCTTTCTGAGCAGGAGAAATCGCAAAACATAGTCATTTCTTCATTGCCGTACAAAAACAACGCTTTTTTGCATTCCTGTCTCACTTTCTCTTAGAAACAATGATTTACATCAATCCTTTTACATAATTCTTGTTTCTCATGACATTTCTAACTTTGCCCACAATTATCAACTTTCTAAGTCTTTCTGAGCAGGAGAAATCGCAAAACATAGTCATTTCTTCATTGCCGTACAAAAACAACGCTTTTTTGCATTCCTGTCTCACTTTCTCTTAGAAACAATGATTTACATCAATCCTTTTACATAATTCTTGTTTCTCATGACATTTCTAACATTGCCCACAATTATCAACTTTCTAAGTCTTTCTGAGCAGGAGAAATCGCAAAACATAGTCATTTCTTCATTGCCGTACAAAAACAACGCTTTTTTGCATTCCTGTCTCACTTTCTCTTGTAAACAATGATTTACATCAATCCTTTTACATAATTCTTGTTTCTCATGACATTTCTAACATTGCCCACAATTATCAACTTTCTAAGTCTTTCTGAGCACGAGAAATCGCAAAACATAGTCATTTCTTCATTGCCGTCCAAAAACAATGCTTTTTTGCATTCCTGTCTCACTTTCTCTTAGAAACAATGATTTACATCAATCCTTTTACATAATTCTTGTTTCTCATGACATTTCTAACATTGCCCACAATTATCAACTTTCTAAGTCTTTCTGAGCAGGAGAAATCGCAAAACATAGTCATTTCTTCATTTCCGTACAAAAACAACGCTTTTTTGCATTCCTGTCTCACTTTCTCTTGTAAACAATGATTTACATCAATCCTTTTACATAATTCTTGTTTCTCATGACATTTCTAACATTGCCCACAATTATCAACTTTCTAAGTCTTTCTGAGCAGGAGAAATCGCAAAACATAGTCATTTCTTCATTGCCGTACAAAAACAACGCTTTTTTGCATTCCTGTCTCACTTTCTCTTGTAAACAATGATTTACATCAATCCTTTTACATAATTCTTGTTTCTCATGACATTTCTAACATTGCCCACAATTATCAACTTTCTAAGTCTTTCTGAGCAGGAGAAATCGCAAAACGTAGTCATTTCTTCATTGCCGTACAAAAACAACGCTTTTTTGCATTCCTGTCTCACTTTCTCTTGTAAACAATGATTTACATCAATCCTTTTACATAATTCTTGTTTCTCATGACATTTCTAACATTGCCCACAATTATCAACTTTCTAAGTCTTTCTGAGCAGGAGAAATCGTAAAACATAGTCATTTCTTCATTGCCGTCCAAAAACAACGCTTTTTTGCATTCCTGTCTCACTTTCTCTTAGAAACAATGATTTACATCAATCCTTTTACATAATTCTTGTTTCTCATGACATTTCTAACATTGCCCACAATTATCAACTTTCTAAGTCTTTCTGAGCAGGAGAAATTGCAAAACATAGTCATTTCTTCATTGCCGTCCAAAAACAACGCTTTTTTGCATTCCTGTCTCACTTTCTCTTACAAACAATGATTTTCATCAATCCTTTTACATAATTCTTGTTTCTCATGACATTTCTAACTTTGCCCACAATTATCAACTTTCTAAGTCTTTCTGAGCACGAGAAATCGTAAACCATAGTCATTTCTTCATTGCCGTCCAAAAACAACGCTTTTTTGCATTCCTGTCTCACTTTCTCTTAGAAACAATGATTTACATCAATCCTTTTACAAAATTCTTGTTTCTCATGACATTTCTAACATTGCCCACAATTATCAACTTTCTAAGTCTTTCTGAGCAGGAGAAATCGCAAAACATAGTCATTTCTTCATTGCCGTCCAAAAACAACGCTTTTTTGCATTCCTGTCTCATTTTCTCTTAGAAACAATGATTTTCATCAATCCTTTTACATAATTCTTGTTTCTCATGACATCTCTAACATTGCCCACAATTATCAACTTTCTAAGTCTTTCTGAGCACGAGAAATCGCAAAACATAGTCATTTCTTCATTGCCGTACAAAAACAACGCTTTTTTGCATTTTTGTCTCACTTTCTCTTAGAAACAATGATTTACATCAATCCTTATTCATAATTCTTGTTTCTCATGACATTTCTAACATTGCCCACAATTATCAACTTTCTAAGTCTTTCTGAGCAGGAGAAATTGCAAAACATAGTCATTTCTTCATTGCCGTACAAAAACAATGCTTTTTTGCATTCCTGTCTCACTTTCTCTTAGAAACAATGATTTACATCAATCCTTTCACATAATTCTTGTTTCTTATGACATTTCTAACATTGCCCACAATTATCAACTTTCTAAGTCTTTCTGAGCACGAGAAATCGCAAAACATAGTCATTTCTTCATTGCCGTACAAAAACAACGCTTTTTTGCATTCCTGTCTCATTTTCTCTTAGAAACAATGATTTTCATCAATCCTTTTACATAATTCTTGTTTCTCATGACATCTCTAACATTGCCCACAATTATCAACTTTCTAAGTCTTTCTGAGCACGAGAAATCGCAAAACATAGTCATTTCTTCATTGCCGTACAAAAACAACGCTTTTTTGCATTTCTGTCTCACTTTCTCTTAGAAACAATGATTTACATCAATCCTTTTACATAATTCTTGTTTCTCATGACATTTCTAACATTGCCCACAATTATCAACTTTCTAAGTCTTTCTGAGCAGGAGAAATTGCAAAACATAGTCATTTCTTCATTGCCGTACAAAAACAATGCTTTTTTGCATTCCTGTCTCACTTTCTCTTAGAAACAATGATTTACATCAATCCTTTCACATAATTCTTGTTTCTTATGACATTTCTAACATTGCCCACAATTATCAACTTTCTAAGTCTTTCTGAGCACGAGAAATCGCAAAACATAGTCATTTCTTCATTGCCGTCCAAAAACAACGCTTTTTTGCATTCCTGTCTCACTTTCTCTTAGAAACAATGATTTACATCAATCCTTTTACATAATTCTTGTTTCTCATGACATTTCTAACATTGCCCACAATTATCAACTTTCTAAGTCTTTCTGAGCAGGAGAAATTGCAAAACATAGTCATTTCTTCATTGCCGTACAAAAACAACGCTTTTTTGCATTCCTGTCTCACTTTCTCTTAGAAACAATGATTTACATCAATCCTTTTACATAATTCTTGTTTCTCATGACATTTCTAACATTGCCCACAATTATCAACTTTCTAAGTCTTTCTGAGCAGGAGAAATAGCAAAACATAGTCATTTCTTCATTGCCGTACAAAAACAACGCTTTTTTGCATTCCTGTCTCACTTTCTCTTAGAAACAATGATTTACATCAATCCTTTTACATAATTCTTGTTTCTCATGACATTTCTAACATTGCCCACAATTATCAACTTTCTAAGTCTTTCTGAGCAGGAGAAATCGCAAAACGTAGTCATTTCTTCATTGCCGTACAAAAACAACGCTTTTTTGCATTCCTGTCTCACTTTCTCTTGTAAACAATGATTTACATCAATCCTTTTACATAATTCTTGTTTCTCATGACATTTCTAACATTGCCCACAATTATCAACTTTCTAAGTCTTTCTGAGCAGGAGAAATCGCAAAACATAGTCATTTCTTCATTGCCGTCCAAAAACAACGCTTTTTGCATTCCTGTCTCACTTTCTCTTAGAAACAATGATTTACATCAATCCTTTTACATAATTCTTGTTTCTCATGACATTTCTAACATTGCCCACAATTATCAACTTTCTAAGTCTTTCTGAGCAGGAGAAATCGCAAAACATAGTCATTTCTTCATTGCCGCACAAAAACAACGCTTTTTTGCATTTCTGTCTCACTTTCTCTTGTAAACAATGATTTACATCAATCCTTTTACATAATTCTTGTTTCTCATGACATCTCTAACATTGCCCACAATTATCAACTTTCTAAGTCTTTCTGAGCAGGAGAAATCGCAAAACATAGTCATTTCTTCATTGCCGTACAAAAACAACGCTTTTTTGCATTCCTGTCTCACTTTCTCTTAGAAACAATGATTTACATCAATCCTTTCACATAATTCTTGTTTCTCATGACATTTCTAACATTGCCCACAATTATCAACTTTCTAAGTCTTTCTGAGCAGGAGAAATTCCAAAACATAGTCATTTCTTCATTGCCGTACAAAAACAACGCTTTTTTGTATTTTTGTCTCACTTTCTCTTAGAAACAATGATTTTCATCAATCCTTTTACATAATTCTTGTTTCTAATGACATTTCTAACATTGCCCACAATTATCAACTTTCTAAGTCTTTCTGAGCACGAGAAATCGTAAAACATAGTCATTTCTTCATTGCCGTCCAAAAACAACGCTTTTTTGCATTCCTGTCTCACTTTCTCTTAGAAACAATGATTTACATCAATCCTTTTACATAATTCTTGTTTCTCATGACATTTCTAACATTGCCCACAATTATCAACTTTCTAAGTCTTTCTGAGCAGGAGAAATTGCAAAACATAGTCATTTCTTCATTGCCGTCCAAAAACAACGCTTTTTTGCATTCCTGTCTCACTTTCTCTTACAAACAATGATTTTCATCAATCCTTTTACATAATTCTTGTTTCTCATGACATTTCTAACTTTGCCCACAATTATCAACTTTCTAAGTCTTTCTGAGCACGAGAAATCGTAAACCATAGTCATTTCTTCATTGCCGTCCAAAAACAACGCTTTTTTGCATTCCTGTCTCACTTTCTCTTAGAAACAATGATTTACATCAATCCTTTTACAAAATTCTTGTTTCTCATGACATTTCTAACATTGCCCACAATTATCAACTTTCTAAGTCTTTCTGAGCAGGAGAAATCGCAAAACATAGTCATTTCTTCATTGCCGTACAAAAACAACGCTTTTTTGCATTCCTGTCTCATTTTCTCTTAGAAACAATGATTTTCATCAATCCTTTTACATAATTCTTGTTTCTCATTACATCTCTAACATTGCCCACAATTATCAACTTTCTAAGTCTTTCTGAGCACGAGAAATCGCAAAACATAGTCATTTCTTCATTGCCGTACAAAAACAACGCTTTTTTGCATTTCTGTCTCACTTTCTCTTAGAAACAATGATTTACATCAATCCTTTTACATAATTCTTGTTTCTCATGACATTTCTAACATTGCCCACAATTATCAACTTTCTAAGTCTTTCTGAGCAGGAGAAATTGCAAAACATAGTCATTTCTTCATTGCCGTACAAAAACAATGCTTTTTTGCATTCCTGTCTCACTTTCTCTTAGAAACAATGATTTACATCAATCCTTTCACATAATTCTTGTTTCTCATGACATTTCTAACATTGCCCACAATTATCAACTTTCTAAGTCTTTCTGAGCAGGAGAAATAGCAAAACATAGTCATTTCTTCATTGCCGTACAAAAACAACGCTTTTTTGCATTCCTGTCTCACTTTCTCTTAGAAACAATGATTTACATCAATCCTTTTACATAATTCTTGTTTCTCATGACATTTCTAACATTGCCCACAATTATCAACTTTCTAAGTCTTTCTGAGCAGGAGAAATCGCAAAACATAGTCATTTCTTCATTGCCGTACAAAAACAACGCTTTTTTGCATTCCTGTCTCACTTTCTCTTGTAAACAATGATTTACATCAATCCTTTTACATAATTCTTGTTTCTCATGACATTTCTAACATTGCCCACAATTATCAACTTTCTAAGTCTTTCTGAGCAGGAGAAATCGCAAAACATAGTCATTTCTTCATTGCCGTACAAAAACAACGCTTTTTTGCATTCCTGTCTCATTTTCTCTTAGAAACAATGATTTTCATCAATCCTTTTACATAATTCTTGTTTCTCATTACATCTCTAACATTGCCCACAATTATCAACTTTCTAAGTCTTTCTGAGCAGGAGAAATCGCAAAACATAGTCATTTCTTCATTGCCGTACAAAAACAACGCTTTTTTGCATTTCTGTCTCACTTTCTCTTAGAAACAATGATTTACATCAATCCTTTTACATAATTATTGTTTCTCATGACATTTCTAACATTGCCCACAATTATCAACTTTCTAAGTCTTTCTGAGCAGGAGAAATTGCAAAACATAGTCATTTCTTCATTGCCGTACAAAAACAATGCTTTTTTGCATTCCTGTCTCACTTTCTCTTAGAAACAATGATTTACATCAATCCTTTCACATAATTCTTGTTTCTCATGACATTTCTAACATTGCCCACAATTATCAACTTTCTAAGTCTTTCTGAGCACGAGAAATCGCAAAACATAGTCATTACTTCATTGCCGTACAAAAACAACGCTTTTTTGCATTCCTGTCTCACTTTCTCTTAGAAACAATGATTTACATCAATCCTTTTACATAATTCTTGTTTCTCATGACATTTCTAACATTGCCCACAATTATCAACTTTCTAAGTCTTTCTGAGCAGGAGAAATTGCAAAACATAGTCATTTCTTCATTGCCGTACAAAAACAACGCTTTTTTGCATTCCTGTCTCACTTTCTCTTAGAAACAATGATTTACATCAATCCTTTTACATAATTCTTGTTTCTCATGACATTTCTAACATTGCCCACAATTATCAACTTTCTAAGTCTTTCTGAGCAGGAGAAATAGCAAAACATAGTCATTTCTTCATTGCCGTACAAAAACAACGCTTTTTTGCATTCCTGTCTCACTTTCTCTTAGAAACAATGATTTACATCAATCCTTTTACATAATTCTTGTTTCTCATGACATTTCTAACATTGCCCACAATTATCAACTTTCTAAGTCTTTCTGAGCAGGAGAAATCGCAAAACATAGTCATTTCTTCATTGCCGTACAAAAACAACGCTTTTTTGCATTCCTGTCTCACTTTCTCTTGTAAACAATGATTTACATCAATCCTTTTACATAATTCTTGTTTCTCATGACATTTCTAACATTGCCCACAATTATCAACTTTCTAAGTCTTTCTGAGCAGGAGAAATCGCAAAACATAGTCATTTCTTCATTGCCGTCCAAAAACAACGCTTTTTTGCATTACTGTCTCACTTTCTCTTAGAAACAATGATTTACATCAATCCTTTTACATAATTCTTGTTTCTCATGACATTTCTAACATTGCCCACAATTATCAACTTTCTAAGTCTTTCTGAGCAGGAGAAATCGCAAAACATAGTCATTTCTTCATTGCCGTACAAAAACAACGCTTTTTTGCATTCCTGTCTCACTTTCTCTTACAAACAATGATTTTCATCAATCCTTTTACATAATTCTTGTTTCTCATGACATCTCTAACATTGCCCACAATTATCAACTTTCTAAGTCTTTCTGAGCACGAGAAATCGCAAAACAAAGTCATTTCTTCATTGCCGTACAAAAACAACGCTTTTTTGCATTCCTGTCTCACTTTCTCTTAGAAACAATGATTTACATCAATCCTTTTACATAATTCTTGTTTCTCATGACATTTCTAACATTGCCCACAATTATCAACTTTCTAAGTCTTTCTGAGCAGGAGAAATCGCAAAACATAGTCATTTCTTCATTGCCGTACAAAAACAACGCTTTTTTGCATTCCTGTCTCACTTTCTCTTAGAAACAATGATTTTCATCAATCCTTTTACATAATTCTTGTTTCTCATGACATTTCTAACATTGCCCACAATTATCAACTTTCTAAGTCTTTCTGAGCAGGAGAAATTGCAAAACATAGTCATTTCTTCATTGCCGTACAAAAACAATGCTTTTTTGCATTCCTGTCTCACTTTCTCTTAGAAACAATGATTTACATCAATCCTTTCACATAATTCTTGTTTCTCATGACATTTCTAACATTGCCCACAATTATCAACTTTCTAAGTCTTTCTGAGCAGGAGAAATTGCAAAACATAGTCATTTCTTCATTGCCGTGCAAAAACAATGCTTTTTTGCATTCCTGTCTCACTTTCTCTTAGAAACAATGATTTACATCAATCCTTTCACATAATTCTTGTTTCTTATGACATTTCTAACATTGCCCACAATTATCAACTTTCTAAGTCTTTCTGAGCACGAGAAATCGCAAAACATAGTCATTTCTTCATTGCCGTACAAAAACAACGCTTTTTTGCATTCCTGTCTCATTTTCTCTTAGAAACAATGATTTTCATCAATCCTTTTACATAATTCTTGTTTCTCATGACATCTCTAACATTGCCCACAATTATCAACTTTCTAAGTCTTTCTGAGCAGGAGAAATTGCAAAACATAGTCATTTCTTCATTGCCGTACAAAAACAATGCTTTTTTGCATTCCTGTCTCACTTTCTCTTAGAAACAATGATTTACATCAATCCTTTCACATAATTCTTGTTTCTTATGACATTTCTAACATTGCCCACAATTATCAACTTTCTAAGTCTTTCTGAGCACGAGAAATCGCAAAACATAGTCATTTCTTCATTGCCGTCCAAAAACAACGCTTTTTTGCATTCCTGTCTCACTTTCTCTTAGAAACAATGATTTACATCAATCCTTTTACATAATTCTTGTTTCTCATGACATTTCTAACATTGCCCACAATTATCAACTTTCTAAGTCTTTCTGAGCAGGAGAAATTGCAAAACATAGTCATTTCTTCATTGCCGTCCAAAAACAACGCTTTTTTGCATTCCTGTCTCACTTTCTCTTAGAAACAATGATTTACATCAATCCTTTTACATAATTCTTGTTTCTCATGACATTTCTAACATTGCCCACAATTATCAACTTTCTAAGTCTTTCTGAGCAGGAGAAATCGCAAAACATAGTCATTTCTTCATTGCCGCACAAAAACAACGCTTTTTTGCATTTCTGTCTCACTTTCTCTTGTAAACAATGATTTACATCAATCCTTTTACATAATTCTTGTTTCTCATGACATTTCTAACATTGCCCACAATTATCAACTTTCTAAGTCTTTCTGAGCACGAGAAATCTTAAAACATAGTCATTTCTTCATTGCCGTCCAAAAACAACGCTTTTTTGCATTCCTGTCTCACTTTCTCTTACAAACAATGATTTTCATCAATCCTTTTACATAATTCTTGTTTCTCATGACATTTCTAACTTTGCCCACAATTATCAACTTTCTAAGTCTTTCTGAGCACGAGAAATCGTAAACCATAGTCATTTCTTCATTGCCGTCCAAAAACAACGCTTTTTTGCATTCCTGTCTCACTTTCTCTTAGAAACAATGATTTACATCAATCCTTTTACATAATTCTTGTTTCTCATGACATCTCTAACATTGCCACAATTATCAACTTTCTAAGTCTTTCTGAGCAGGAGAAATCGCAAAACATAGTCATTTCTTCATTGCCGTAAAAAAACAACGCTTTTTTGCATTACTGTCTCACTTTCTCTTGTAAACAATGATTTACATCAATCCTTTTACATAATTCTTGTTTCTCATGACATTTCTAACATTGCCCTCAATTATCAACTTTCTAAGTCTTTCTGAGCAGGAGAAATTGCAAAACATAGTCATTTCTTCATTGCCGTACAAAAACAACGCTTTTTTGCATTCCTGTCTCACTTTCTCTTAGAAACAATGATTTACATCAATCCTTTTACAAAATTCTTGTTTCTCATGACATTTCTAACATTGCCCACAATTATCAACTTTCTAAGTCTTTCTGAGCAGGAGAAATCGCAAAACATAGTCATTTCTTCATTGCCGTCCAAAAACAACGCTTTTTTGCATTCCTGTCTCATTTTCTCTTAGAAACAATGATTTTCATCAATCCTTTTACATAATTCTTGTTTCTCATGACATCTCTAACATTGCCCACAATTATCAACTTTCTAAGTCTTTCTGAGCACGAGAAATCGCAAAACATAGTCATTTCTTCATTGCCGTACAAAAACAACGCTTTTTTGCATTTTTGTCTCACTTTCTCTTAGAAACAATGATTTACATCAATCCTTATTCATAATTCTTGTTTCTCATGACATTTCTAACATTGCCCACAATTATCAACTTTCTAAGTCTTTCTGAGCAGGAGAAATTGCAAAACATAGTCATTTCTTCATTGCCGTACAAAAACAATGCTTTTTTGCATTCCTGTCTCACTTTCTCTTAGAAACAATGATTTACATCAATCCTTTCACATAATTCTTGTTTCTTATGACATTTCTAACATTGCCCACAATTATCAACTTTCTAAGTCTTTCTGAGCACGAGAAATCGCAAAACATAGTCATTTCTTCATTGCCGTACAAAAACAACGCTTTTTTGCATTCCTGTCTCATTTTCTCTTAGAAACAATGATTTTCATCAATCCTTTTACATAATTCTTGTTTCTCATGACATCTCTAACATTGCCCACAATTATCAACTTTCTAAGTCTTTCTGAGCACGAGAAATCGCAAAACATAGTCATTTCTTCATTGCCGTACAAAAACAACGCTTTTTTGCATTTCTGTCTCACTTTCTCTTAGAAACAATGATTTACATCAATCCTTTTACATAATTCTTGTTTCTCATGACATTTCTAACATTGCCCACAATTATCAACTTTCTAAGTCTTTCTGAGCAGGAGAAATTGCAAAACATAGTCATTTCTTCATTGCCGTACAAAAACAATGCTTTTTTGCATTCCTGTCTCACTTTCTCTTAGAAACAATGATTTACATCAATCCTTTCACATAATTCTTGTTTCTTATGACATTTCTAACATTGCCCACAATTATCAACTTTCTAAGTCTTTCTGAGCACGAGAAATCGCAAAACATAGTCATTTCTTCATTGCCGTCCAAAAACAACGCTTTTTTGCATTCCTGTCTCACTTTCTCTTAGAAACAATGATTTACATCAATCCTTTTACATAATTCTTGTTTCTCATGACATTTCTAACATTGCCCACAATTATCAACTTTCTAAGTCTTTCTGAGCAGGAGAAATTGCAAAACATAGTCATTTCTTCATTGCCGTACAAAAACAACGCTTTTTTGCATTCCTGTCTCACTTTCTCTTAGAAACAATGATTTACATCAATCCTTTTACATAATTCTTGTTTCTCATGACATTTCTAACATTGCCCACAATTATCAACTTTCTAAGTCTTTCTGAGCAGGAGAAATAGCAAAACATAGTCATTTCTTCATTGCCGTACAAAAACAACGCTTTTTTGCATTCCTGTCTCACTTTCTCTTAGAAACAATGATTTACATCAATCCTTTTACATAATTCTTGTTTCTCATGACATTTCTAACATTGCCCACAATTATCAACTTTCTAAGTCTTTCTGAGCAGGAGAAATCGCAAAACGTAGTCATTTCTTCATTGCCGTACAAAAACAACGCTTTTTTGCATTCCTGTCTCACTTTCTCTTGTAAACAATGATTTACATCAATCCTTTTACATAATTCTTGTTTCTCATGACATTTCTAACATTGCCCACAATTATCAACTTTCTAAGTCTTTCTGAGCAGGAGAAATCGCAAAACATAGTCATTTCTTCATTGCCGTCCAAAAACAACGCTTTTTTGCATTCCTGTCTCACTTTCTCTTAGAAACAATGATTTACATCAATCCTTTTACATAATTCTTGTTTCTCATGACATTTCTAACATTGCCCACAATTATCAACTTTCTAAGTCTTTCTGAGCAGGAGAAATCGCAAAACATAGTCATTTCTTCATTGCCGCACAAAAACAACGCTTTTTTGCATTTCTGTCTCACTTTCTCTTGTAAACAATGATTTACATCAATCCTTTTACATAATTCTTGTTTCTCATGACATCTCTAACATTGCCCACAATTATCAACTTTCTAAGTCTTTCTGAGCAGGAGAAATCGCAAAACATAGTCATTTCTTCATTGCCGTACAAAAACAACGCTTTTTTGCATTCCTGTCTCACTTTCTCTTAGAAACAATGATTTACATCAATCCTTTCACATAATTCTTGTTTCTCATGACATTTCTAACATTGCCCACAATTATCAACTTTCTAAGTCTTTCTGAGCAGGAGAAATTCCAAAACATAGTCATTTCTTCATTGCCGTACAAAAACAACGCTTTTTTGTATTTTTGTCTCACTTTCTCTTAGAAACAATGATTTTCATCAATCCTTTTACATAATTCTTGTTTCTAATGACATTTCTACATTGCCCACAATTATCAACTTTCTAAGTCTTTCTGAGCACGAGAAATCGTAAAACATAGTCATTTCTTCATTGCCGTCCAAAAACAACGCTTTTTTGCATTCCTGTCTCACTTTCTCTTAGAAACAATGATTTACATCAATCCTTTTACATAATTCTTGTTTCTCATGACATTTCTAACATTGCCCACAATTATCAACTTTCTAAGTCTTTCTGAGCAGGAGAAATTGCAAAACATAGTCATTTCTTCATTGCCGTCCAAAAACAACGCTTTTTTGCATTCCTGTCTCACTTTCTCTTACAAACAATGATTTTCATCAATCCTTTTACATAATTCTTGTTTCTCATGACATTTCTAACTTTGCCCACAATTATCAACTTTCTAAGTCTTTCTGAGCACGAGAAATCGTAAACCATAGTCATTTCTTCATTGCCGTCCAAAAACAACGCTTTTTTGCATTCCTGTCTCACTTTCTCTTAGAAACAATGATTTACATCAATCCTTTTACAAAATTCTTGTTTCTCATGACATTTCTAACATTGCCCACAATTATCAACTTTCTAAGTCTTTCTGAGCAGGAGAAATCGCAAAACATAGTCATTTCTTCATTGCCGTACAAAAACAACGCTTTTTTGCATTCCTGTCTCATTTTCTCTTAGAAACAATGATTTTCATCAATCCTTTTACATAATTCTTGTTTCTCATTACATCTCTAACATTGCCCACAATTATCAACTTTCTAAGTCTTTCTGAGCACGAGAAATCGCAAAACATAGTCATTTCTTCATTGCCGTACAAAAACAACGCTTTTTTGCATTTCTGTCTCACTTTCTCTTAGAAACAATGATTTACATCAATCCTTTTACATAATTCTTGTTTCTCATGACATTTCTAACATTGCCCACAATTATCAACTTTCTAAGTCTTTCTGAGCAGGAGAAATTGCAAAACATAGTCATTTCTTCATTGCCGTACAAAAACAATGCTTTTTTGCATTCCTGTCTCACTTTCTCTTAGAAACAATGATTTACATCAATCCTTTCACATAATTCTTGTTTCTCATGACATTTCTAACATTGCCCACAATTATCAACTTTCTAAGTCTTTCTGAGCAGGAGAAATAGCAAAACATAGTCATTTCTTCATTGCCGTACAAAAACAACGCTTTTTTGCATTCCTGTCTCACTTTCTCTTAGAAACAATGATTTACATCAATCCTTTTACATAATTCTTGTTTCTCATGACATTTCTAACATTGCCCACAATTATCAACTTTCTAAGTCTTTCTGAGCAGGAGAAATCGCAAAACATAGTCATTTCTTCATTGCCGTACAAAAACAACGCTTTTTTGCATTCCTGTCTCACTTTCTCTTGTAAACAATGATTTACATCAATCCTTTTACATAATTCTTGTTTCTCATGACATTTCTAACATTGCCCACAATTATCAACTTTCTAAGTCTTTCTGAGCAGGAGAAATCGCAAAACATAGTCATTTCTTCATTGCCGTACAAAAACAACGCTTTTTTGCATTCCTGTCTCATTTTCTCTTAGAAACAATGATTTTCATCAATCCTTTTACATAATTCTTGTTTCTCATTACATCTCTAACATTGCCCACAATTATCAACTTTCTAAGTCTTTCTGAGCAGGAGAAATCGCAAAACATAGTCATTTCTTCATTGCCGTACAAAAACAACGCTTTTTTGCATTTCTGTCTCACTTTCTCTTAGAAACAATGATTTACATCAATCCTTTTACATAATTATTGTTTCTCATGACATTTCTAACATTGCCCACAATTATCAACTTTCTAAGTCTTTCTGAGCAGGAGAAATTGCAAAACATAGTCATTTCTTCATTGCCGTACAAAAACAATGCTTTTTTGCATTCCTGTCTCACTTTCTCTTAGAAACAATGATTTACATCAATCCTTTCACATAATTCTTGTTTCTCATGACATTTCTAACATTGCCCACAATTATCAACTTTCTAAGTCTTTCTGAGCACGAGAAATCGCAAAACATAGTCATTACTTCATTGCCGTACAAAAACAACGCTTTTTTGCATTCCTGTCTCACTTTCTCTTAGAAACAATGATTTACATCAATCCTTTTACATAATTCTTGTTTCTCATGACATTTCTAACATTGCCCACAATTATCAACTTTCTAAGTCTTTCTGAGCAGGAGAAATTGCAAAACATAGTCATTTCTTCATTGCCGTACAAAAACAACGCTTTTTTGCATTCCTGTCTCACTTTCTCTTAGAAACAATGATTTACATCAATCCTTTTACATAATTCTTGTTTCTCATGACATTTCTAACATTGCCCACAATTATCAACTTTCTAAGTCTTTCTGAGCAGGAGAAATAGCAAAACATAGTCATTTCTTCATTGCCGTACAAAAACAACGA